>NC_090340.1:9194894-9289522 GCF_035084215.1 Heptranchias perlo
CCTTCCTTTCATCTCCTGGCCAGGGTTCCTGCCAGTTTAGGCAAATGGGATTGAAAGTTTATTTATGTACCCCACTTTGTATTGAATGACTGTGTATGCAGGAACGTTATTTTAAGGGAAGTATCGCTCTCTGCTTTCCCCACAGTTTGTTGTTCTCCCCCGGGATAATATGTTAGCTGTGGCCCAGAGGATGGGTGATCTGTTTCCAGGCCACCATCAGGACAGTCTGAATCAGCCATGTTTGTCCTCCCAGTACTGGAACGGGATGATGTAGTTGAGGGGTCAAAGAATCTATTTGGTTAGAATTAAGGAACAATAGAGGAGCTATTGCACTGCTGGGTGTATACTATAGATCACCGAAAAATGGGAAGGAGATAGAGGAGCAAATTTGCAGGCAAACTGCAGAAAGATGCAAGAAGTATAGAGTAGTGATAATGGGGGACTTCAATTATCTTAATATAAACTGGGAAAATAAGAGTGTAAAGGGCAAAGAGGGGGAGGAATTCCTGAAATGTGTACAAGAGAGCTTTCTTGATTAGTACGTTTCCAACCCAATGAGGAAGGAAGCAGTGCTGGTTCTGGGGAGTGAAGTGGGGCCTGTTTCAGAGTGGGGGAGCATTTGGGAAACATTGATCATCATAATAGGTTTAGAATAGTTGTGGAAAAGGACAAGGAACAATCAAATGTGAAAATACTCAACTGGAGGAGGGTTAATTTCAGTGAGTTGAAAGGGGATCTGGCCCAGGTGAATTGGAATCAAAGATTGGCAGGTGAAACAGTAAATCAGCAACGGGAGGCCTATAAAGATGAGATAGTTTAGGTATAGACTAGACACATTCCTACAAGGGGGGAAAGGAAGGGCATCCAAAGCTAGAGCTCTCTGGATGACTAAAGATAGAGATTGAAATGATACAGAAAAAGGAGCCTTATGATAAATGTCAGGCTCATAATACAGTAGAGAACCAGGGTGAATACAGAAAGTACAGGGGAGAACTGAAAAAGGAAACGAGGGGCAGAGAGAGAGTATGAGAATAGATTAGCGGGTAACATAAAAGGGAACCTAAAAATCTTTTATAAACATGAATTGTAGAAGGGTGGGGCTGATTAAGATGGAAAAGCAAGTTGCGATGAGGACACAGTGTCTGCAAAGGGATATTGACAGGTTAAGTGAATGGGCAAAAATTTGGCAGATGGAATATAATGTGGGAAAATGTGAAGTCATCCACTTTGGGAGGAAAAATAAAAAAGCAAAATATTATTTGAATGGAGAAATACTACAAAATGCTGCGGTACAGAGGGATCTGGGTGTCCTTGTACATGAAACACAAAAAGTCAACAGACAGGTGCAACAGGTAATCCGGAAGGCAAATGGAATATTAGCCTTTATTTCTAGGGGGATGGAGTATAAAAGCAGGGAAGTCATGCTACAACTGTACAGGGTGCTGGTGAGACCACACCTGGAGTACTGCGTACAGTTCTGGTGCCCTTATTTAAGGAGGGACATACTTGCATTGGAGGCAGTTCAGAGAAGGTTCACTCGGTTGATTCCGGGTATAGAAGGGTTGTCTCATGAGGGAAGATTGAACAGGTTGGGTCTATACTCATTGGAGTTTAGAAGAATGAGAGGAGATCTTATTGAAACATACAAGATTCTGAGGGGACTCGATAGGGTAGATGCTGAGAGGATGTTACCCCTCATGGGGGAATCTAAAACCAGGGGGCATAGTCTCAGAATAAGGGGTCGCCCGTTTAAGACGGAAATGAGGAGGAATTTCTTCTCCCAGAGGGTCGTGAATCTTTGGAATTCTTTACCCTAAAAAGCTGTGGGAGGCTGAGTCATTGAATACATTCAAGGCTGAGTTAGACAAATTTTTGATCAGCAAGGGAGTCAAAGGATATGGGGAAAGGGCGGGAAAGTGGAGTTGAGGTAAAAATCAGATCAGCCATGATGGCATTGAATGGCGGAGTAGGCTCGAGGGGCCAAATGGCCTAATCCTGCTCCTATCTCTTATGGTCTTACGATTAGGAACCAAAAAAGATCACCTTGTGGAGGCAGAGGGAGTGGCTGAAATACTAAATGAATATTTTGCATCCACCGAAAGAAAAGGATGCTGCCAGAGAAATAAAGAGGAGGTACTTAAAAGGTTGGCAGTACTCAAAGTAGACAAGTCATCCGGTCCAGATGGGATGCATCCTAGGTTGCTGAGAGAAGTAAGGGTGGAGATAGCTGAGGTGCTGGCCACAGCCTTCCAATATGGGAGTGGTACCAGAGGACTGTAGGATGACAAATGTTATATCCCGGTTCAAAAAGAGGTGAGGGATAAACCCGTCGATTATGGGCCAGGCAGCCTGAGTGACGGTGGTGGGGAAACTTTTAAGAGATAATAATCTGAGACGAAAATTAATTATCACTTGGAAAAATATGGGTTAATAAATGACAGCCAGCGTGGATTTGTTAAAGGCAAATCGTGTTTGACTAACTTGATTGAGTTCTTCGATGAATTAACAGAGAGGGTTGATGAATTAACAGTGCGGTTGATGTGTATATGGACTTTCAAAAGGCGTTTGATAAAGTACCGTATAATAGTCTTGTTAGCAAAATTGAAGCCCATGGGATTGAAGGGACAGTGGCAATGTGGATACAAAATTGGCTAATGGACAGAAAGCAGAGTATTGGTGAACAGATGTTTTTCAGACTGGAGGGAAGTAGTACAGTAGTGTTCCCCAGGGGTCAGTATTAGGACCACTGCTCTTGTCAATATATATTAATGACCTAGACTTGGGTATAGAGGGCATCATTTCCAAGTTTGCAGATGACACGAAACTCTGAAATCTAGAAAAAAAAGTGAGGAGGATAGAGACAGACTGGCAAAATGGGCAAACACAGATGAAATCTAACGCAGAGAAGTGTGAAGTGGTGCATTTGGGTAGAAGGAATGAGGAGAGGCAATATAAACTGAATGGTACAATTTTAAAGGGGATGCAGTAACAGAGACCTGGGGGTGTACATACAAAATGACAAAAAGGTGGCAGGACAAGTTGAGAAGGCTATTTTAAAAAAGCATACGGCTTTATAAACAGAGACAGAGAGTACAAAAGCAAGATGTCCTGTGAAGCCTTTATAAAACACTGGTTAGGTCCCAGCTAGAGAATTGTGTCCAATTTAGGATGGATGTCAAGGCCTTAGAGAGGGTGAAGAGGAGATTAGTAGTAACAGGGACGTGGGACTTCAGTTACATGGAGAGACTCGAGAAGCTGAGGTTCTTTTCCTTAGAGCAGATAAGGTTATGTGGATATTTAATAGAAGTGTTCAAAATCATGAATAGTTTTGATAGAGTAAATAAGGAGAAACTGTTTCCAGTGGCAAAAGGGTCCATAACCAGAGGACACAGATTTAAGGTAATTGGCTAAAGAACCAGAGGCGGGATGAGGGGAAATTTTTTTATGCATCGAGTTGTAATGATCTGGAATGCACTGCCTGAAAGGGCGGTGGAAGCAGATTAAATAGTAACTTTCATAAGGGAATTGGATAAATACTTGAAAAGGAAAATTTTGCAGGGTTATGGAGGAAGAGCAGGGGAATGGGACTAATTGGATAGCTCTTTCAAAGAGCAGGCACAGGCAAGGTGGGCCAAAAAACCTGTTTCTGTGCTGTATCATTCTATGATTCATTCTTAGGAGAGGCCAGTTATTCAGGTCTGCACCTTCCTGTACTACCAAAGCTGAGGTCGGCCACTTAACAGTGGGCGAGGGTGCATTAGACATAAGCCAACTTCCCATCTTTGTGCTCTCAGTCATTAGGCTGGGTCGCCGTGCCACCATACTCTTAACTGTTGTACAACAAGCAGTTTTAGAATCATTGTAGATCCAGTGATCAATTTGGTGTTGGTAACCTTAAATGACCATCAGTTCAACCCCATGGTAAAGCTGCAGCAATGCTTCACAAACAAAAATCCCAGAGCTGTTTGATCTCTTAACCAAGGTCTGTGTCTTTGGTATTTATTGGCTGAGATGTTAAGCTAATCAGGTTGTGATTGTGGAGCATTTAATTTGGGGGGTAAGGGAAGAAGAAAGGAAGGAGGAGAAAGCATTGGGAAATGCCTAGTCAAAGTCCCAAGTATTGGACCACCTTATCCTGACTTAAAGCCTTGGGTAGTGGCTGGCCTTGATTTTGGTCTCTGTGCATCAGTCATTTGCTCTTGTGGCACTGCACTAGGCTGTACAGATCTGAAGGTTCAAAGTTCAATCTTGAGCCTTTGCTGAATAAGCCGATGTCAGCTGGGCAGCAGTTGTAGTGCTACAGTTAGTATCAGCGCACCTGGACTGGGGCGCGGGGGGTGCAGAATCTCAGGCATAGTTCTGACTGCTGATCACTGTCTGTGCTGGAAAGTGTATAATGGGTATCAAGCCCTTCATGATCGAGTAGCCTACTGACACACACCATCTAGATTGACCACTTGGGGGAATGGAGACACTGGAGAACTGCCAGTATGTGGAAAAGGCACCCCCTCCCCGCAAGAGAGAGCACCTTCGCGCAGGGAGAAGGGGAGAGTTTTTTTTAATGCTTACAATCTAATGTTGTGCAGGTACTGGGGATTGTTGTCGGAGTCCTACTGCAAGATCACGAAGTAAGACAAAGTGAATTTCAGCAGCTGCCGTATCATCGAATCTTCATCATGTTGTTGCTGGAGCTAAATGCCCCTGAGCATGTGCTGGAAACCATCAACTTTCAGACGCTGACTGCCTTCTGGTAGGTGTTAAAAATGGAAATACCCCTCTTGTTTTATTCACGCAGATAGAGAGCTAAGATGCCACGGGGAAATTCTCAGTTACTGAGGGTTTGGAGGAAGCAGGGCAAAACACTTAACCAAAGTACAAAAATAGTTCCTCCTGAAATGGATAATGATTGGCAAATGTGAAGCATCCGACCGGTTCTACGCTGGAATAGGGGCCTAGTTAACTGAAGAAATGAACTGTGCTTGTGTGTTTGAATCTGACAATTGCCTATTACCACAACTTAAAACCTATTGTGGTTCACAGGGTAAGCACACTGCATTCGTATGTTACTAAGCCGTCCAGACCAGAAATGTCCCAGGTTTGATCATTGGTCTGTGTTTGGTTAGCTGATTTCAGCAAGACGAAGTGGATGTGCTTCAACTGGGCTCTGCCCCCAGGCTGCAGGAAACCGGGCACCATTCCCACTTGTGTTTGGTGTCTTGTCACCCTCGCTAGATAACGTTCGTAAACAATTTTACAACACCAAGTTATAGTCCAGCAATTTTATTTGAAATTCACAAGCTTTCGGAGGCTTCCTCCTTCCTCAGGTGAATGTGGATATGAAATCCTCGAACCCTTCGCATTTATAAATCACAGAACAATGCTTGGTGATTACAGACAGTGTTTTCAACTGCCCGTTGCCAAGGCAATCAGTGTGCAGACAGACAGGTGTTACCTACAGATCCCCCAAATATACAAACCACCAAAAAAAAGAGAGGCAGAAACATCGAAAAGACAGCAAATGACCCGTTGTATTAAAAACAGATAACATTTGTTCGCTGGTGAGGTAACGTGTAGCGTGACATGAACCCAAGATCCTGGTTGAGGCCGTCCTCATGGGTGCGGAACTTGGCTATCAATTTCTGCTCTACGATTTTGCGTTGTCGTGTGTCTCGAAGGCCGCCTTGGAGTATGCTTACCCGAAGGCCGGTGGCTGAATGTCCCCGACTGGGAGGGAACCCTCCTGTTTGGCGATTGTTGCGCGGTGTCCGTTCATCCGTTGTCGCATGAACGGACACCGCGCAACAATCGCCAAACAGGAGGGTTCCCTCCCAGTCGGGGAGCACTTCAGCAGTCAGGGACATTCAGCCACCGACCTTCGGGTAAGCATACTCCAAGGCGGCCTTCGTGACACACGACAACGCAAAATCGTAGAGCAGAAATTGATAGCCAAGTTCCGCACCCATGAGGACGGCCTCAACCAGGATCTTAGGTTCATGTCACGCTATACGTTACCCCACCAGCGAACAAATGTTATCTGTTTTTAATACAACGGGTCATTTGCTGTCTTTTCGATGTTTCTGCCTCTTTTTTTTTGGTGGTTTGTATATTTGGGGGATCTGTAGGTAACACCTGTCTGTCTGCACACTGATTGCCTTGGCAACGGGCGGTTGAAAACACTGTCTGTAATCACCAGCATTGTTCTGTGATTTATAAATGCGAAGGGTTCGAGGATTTCATATCCACATTCACCTGAGGAAGGAGGAAGCCTCCGAAAGCTTGTGAATTTCAAATAAAATTGCTGGACTATAACTTGGTGTTGTAAAATTGTTTACAATTGTCAACCCCAGTCCATCACCGGCATCTCCACATCATAGATAACGTTCATAATAGATCATGTAACATTCGTGCCAGGCAATGACCATCTCCAACAAGACAGAGTCTAACCACCTCCCCTTGACATTCAACGGCATTACCATCGCCGAATTCCCCCACCATCAACATTCTGGGGGTCACCATTGACCAGAAACTTAACTGGACCAGCCACATAAATACTGTGGCTACAAGGGCAGGTCAGAGGCTGGGTATTCTGCGGCAAGGGACTCACCTCCTGACTCTCCAAAGCCTTTCCACCATCTACAAGGCACAAGTCAGGAGTGTGATGGAATACTCTCCACTTGCCTGGATGAGTGCAGCTCCAACAACACTCAAGAAGCTCGACACCATCCAGGACAAAGCAGCCTGCTTGATTGGCACCCCATCCACCACCCTAAAATTCACCCCCTTCACCACTGGCGCACAGTGGCTGCAGTGTGTACCATCCACAGGATGCACTGCAGCAACTCGCCAAGGCTTCTTAGACAGCACCTCCCAAACCTGCGACTTTTACCATCTAGAAGGACAAGAGCAGCAGGTACATGGGAACAACACCACCTGCACGTTCCCCTCCAAGTCACACACCATCCCGACTTGGAAATATATCACCGTTCCTTCATCGTCGCTGGGTCAAAATCCTGGAACTCCCTTCCTAACAGCACTGTGGGAGAACCTTCACCACACGGACTGCAGCGGCTCACCACCACCTTCTCGAGGGCAATTAGGGATGGGCAATAAATGCCGGCCTCGTCAGCGACGCCCACATCCAATTTTTATTCATTCATGAGATATGGGCGTCGCTGGTGAGGCCGGCATGTATTGCCCATCCCTAATTACCCTTGAGAAGGTGGTGGTGAGCCGCCTTCTTGAACCGCTGCAGTCCGTGTGGTGAAGGTTCTCCCACAGTGCTGTTGGGAAGGGAGTTCCAGGATTTTGAACCAGCGACGATGAAGGAACGGCGATATATTTCCAAGTCGGGATGGTGTGTGACTTGGAGGAGAACGTGCAGGTGGTGTTGTTCCCATGTACCTGCTGCTCTTGTCCTTCTAGATGGTAGAGGTCGTGGGTTTGGGAGGTGCTGTCGAAGAAGTCTTGGCGAGTTGCTGCAGTGCATCCTGTGGATGGTACACACTGCAGCCACAGTGTGCCGGTGGTGGAGGGAGTAAGCGTTTAGGGTGGTAGATGGGGTGCCAATCAAGCGGGCTGCTTTGTCCTGGATGGTGTTGAGCTTCTTGAGTGTTGTTGGAGCTGCACTCATCCAGGCAAGTGGAGAGTATTTCATCACACTCCTGACTTGTGCCTTGTAGATGGTGGAAAGGCTTTGGGGAGTCAGGAGGTGAGTCACTTGCCGCAGAATACCCAGCCTCTGACCTGCTCTTGTAGCCACAGTATTTATATGGCTGGTCCAGTTAAGTTTCTGGTCAATGGTGACCCCCAGGATGTTGATGGTGGGGGATTCAGCGATGGTAATGCCGTTGAATGTCAAGGGGAGATGGTTAGACTCTCTCTTGTTGGAGATGGCCATTGTCTGGCACGAATGTTACATGCCAGTTATCAGCCCAAGCCTGGATGTTGTCCAGGTCCAGGTATTGGGCGAGAACAGGATCAGGCTCGACTGTGATGCTCCTGATGTAGCCACTTGCCATTTGCTTGAGGTATCAAAAGGCTGTATAACAGTTTGAGTCACTTTCCTGTGGACCGGAGGGAATTAAATTGAAAAAGGAAAATCTACCAGCTTATTAAGACATTCTTTGTCCTAGTGCATCGTGTATATTGAGTGATTGAGCACCTCGCTGTTGTATGGAGACTGTTAACAAGAGACTAAAAGGGACCTCCACTGTCACTACTAGTGCATTTACATGAAGCTTTACCAGCTTGAAATCCATGGCTCAAGAGGAGAGTTTGTGCACCCCCAATAGGACTGCAAACACACAGTTTTTATATCAGTGCAGAGCACTTATCGATTTAATTCTAAATTGAAACTCACAGTAAATGTGCTTATAGGAGTCAGTGTAAACAAAATGGAGCTTGTTACTGGGAAGCTGAATTCTTGAAGACATTGCCATTAGCTGATTTTTTTTTTTGTTGGTCATAAATTGAATCTTCATTTTCTGTGCAGCAACACATTCCACATTTTGCGGCCCACTAAAGCTCCTGGCTTTGTCTATGCCTGGCTGGAACTGATTTCCCACCGGATCTTCATTGCAAGAATGCTGGCGCATACACCCCAACAGAAGGTAGGACAAGTACATGTCTGCGTGACTGGGCTGATGCTGTCGTTAGTTCATTCTGTGTGCGTGTGTTTTCTTACATACGATTCCTGCATTAATTGTTTGTCTGTAAATGGGTGCCCAGACTCAGCAACGTGTCCATTGAGTATCTGACAGAGAATTGAGCTGCTCTCAGCCAGGGCAGCGGTGGGGGCATTGTAATTAAAACCTCTGAGTCAAGGGTGGGGGAGGGGGGGGGAAGAGGGGGAGAATGAGCAAGGGTTCCCCTCATCTTTGTCCAACTTACCCTTGCTTGAAGTTGAGTGAGAACAGGCTGAGCTGTAATGTACCTACTTCCCTCCCTCTGCTGTTACAGGCTGAGCTGTAATGTACCTCCTTCCCTCCCCCTGCTGTTGCAGGCTGAGCTGTAATGTACCTACTTCCCTCCCCCTGCTGTTACAGGTTGAACTGTAATGTACCTACTTCCCTCCCCCTGCTGTTACAGGCTGAGCTGTAATGTACCTCCTTCCCTCCCCCTGCTGTTGCAGGCTGAGCTGTAATGTACCTCCTTCCCTCCCCCTGCTGTTGCAGGCTGAGCTGTAATATACCTACTTCCCTCCCCCTGCTGTTACAGGCTGCTAACACTCATTATCACACATGAATAATGACCACTTGGTTGGGGTGTATCAACAAGTTCCATTGTATTTGAGTGAGCAATACAGCAACTTCTCAGTGCTGGTCCGTCCCTCTTTTATTTCTTAGTATGTCCATTTTAATGTGACAATAAGAGCACATAAATTTTAATCTTAACCTAGTGAATTTCATTACTAGTGAGGATTCAGGTGAAACGCTGTAGAATCTGGGCATTAGTTTGCGCAGCTCTATGCTGTGGAAGTTATCTGGAAGAACGTTATGTATGTACGTCAAAAAAAAGGGGGGCAGGATAGATGGGACTGGCTCAGAGTTTGGTCTTGATTCACACTAACGCCTCCCGGTTAATCTGAAATGCTTCATGCACAGGTGGCTGATTCGTGGAGATGAGTTTAGAATTGTGCTGGCCTGTTCTACTGTCTGAAGTAGTGTAATCTTCCTGTTATGAGGCCTGTATGTGTGAAGTCATGTAGTCTATAACTGCACTGTAGAAATATCACTTCTGTATTCTGTCCTTTAGGGCTGGCCCATGTATGCCCAGCTGCTGATCGATCTTTTCAAGTTCCTGGCTCCTTACTTGAGGAACGTGGAGTTGACAAAACCTATGCAAATTCTTTACAAGGTGAGTGCCTTAACTACCATACGCACCAGGCCATAAAGGAAAACTAAAGACCTCCCTTCTGTGGAGAGCAGAAGTTGCTAGCAGCTGTTCTTGGAGCAGAGACTGGGTGTTTTAAATCTCCTCTGCAGCATGCTCGAGTTGCATGTGGCAGTACATGCAGCACAGGAAATACTGTGCAATACAGTACAGTGCCACAATCTCAGCTAAATATATATTTAGCTATGAGGGCAGAGCCAAACAAAGTTGATAGGATGGCCCTGAGTGGAGGCAACTTCAACCACAGACGGGAGACGTGTTGTGATATATACAGTGGTTGGTTATAGACCAGCAACAATAGAGGCCTCAGATCAGGTCACTAGCTTACACCCTCCTCCAGGGAATGATGCATGACTGGGGGCCTGAGAGATGGAAAGTAATTGTGTGTGTGTTTAAAAATAGGCAATGTGTTGAGTTTCCAGTGTAGTACATTTGTGCCTCAACAACACCATCTTCAGACAGTTTGTGTGAACTGTAGTTAACTTACTGAGGGTGAAGATAACTGGAGATATGCCGTGCCAATCTCTGCCTGTTTCGGACGTACTAATTCTTGGGGTGCACAGTTTCAGCTGATCCCTGAAGGATTGGCTCTTGACGGTGGTTGTTCAATGTTTTTTCAAACATTAAAACTCCAAGCGCAAGAACGAGTAACAGAGAGGCATATTACCAGTAAGAGTGGCACTGTTAGTTGTGATCGAGTCTCCGTTTTGTCCAGTACAGTTAAAACTTCGGTGCAACTGACGTTTCCATGCAGTCTCGCTGGCATCATGAGCAGCCCTTTTGAATATGGATAATTTAGGAGTTTAAAAACTACTAGAAAAACCTACTGTGAAATGTGCCTAACTAAACATTTCCATTGGTTTCCGGGTTTCTCCATTATCTAGTGCCGTTCCTAAACATTTCTCGGATATCGGTGAAAGAACAATTAAAGAAATGTGGTACTTGTCAAACCTGAGTGGGAATTTTGTGCAGAGCAAGACTTCTGTTCTTTTAATTCTGAGCTTTTAAAAAAAAAACTTTTTAATTCAAGGAAGCCCCCTCTACCCCTCCCCCAGCATGAGATGCTCCTTTTTAAAATGCCACTGCACAAAGATGGTTTTGCTGTTATGATTTGCCAGCAAACTGTAGCTCCCCCACAAATGACAGCTTACCAAAACAAAAAGCATTTCATTATGAGAACACATTCATACTTGAGTGTGCTGAATTTCCAATTAAAAGCTGCTATACTGAGACTGTTTCCACCATATCTAATGTAAGTTTAAAAAGGATCGCTGTTTTATGTTTCTAGGGCACTCTGCGTGTCTTGCTTGTCCTTTTGCACGATTTTCCAGAGTTCCTCTGTGACTACCATTATGGCTTCTGCGATGTGATCCCACCAAACTGTATTCAGCTGCGTAACCTGATCCTGAGTGCCTTCCCACGGAACATGCGGCTACCAGATCCGTTCACCCCTAATCTGAAGGTACCAGAGCACCATCACTTGAACCCAGGGATTTGTAGTGTGTGTCAGAACGAAAAAGGCTGAACAAATGCAACAGAGGGTGCATTTGGCATAATGTACCCCTGTGCCTCGTGTCCCAGTCTATCCAGGAGGATCCTGGACTCCCAGTGCTGTAGGCAAAACCTCCTTACTGCACAATTGCCTTGTCTGGTGTAGTGCAATCGGGAGGTTTGCTTGCAACATCAGGAGCTGGCACAGGCAGTGTGGACTCTCCTAGGGGACTTGTGTATATACTGCCTAATGTATCAAAAACTCAACGCTTTAGTGCTTTGTGCTGAAAATGATTGAAACATTGCAAGAGTTTGTTAGAATTATAGAATCATATAGCGCAGAAAGAGGCCATTAGGCCCGTTGTGCCTGAGCCAGCTCTCTGAAAGAGCTATCCAATTAGCCCCACTCCCCAGCTATTTCTCCATAGCCCTGCAATTTTTTCCTTTTTAAGTATGTATCCAATTTGTTTAAAAATTACTATTGAATCTGTTTCCACCACCCTTTCAAGCAGAGCATTCCAGATCATCATAACTTGTGTAAAAAAAAATTCTCCTCATCTCCCCTCTGGCTTTGCCAATTATCTTAAATCTGTGTCCTCTGGTTACTGACCCTCCTGCCAGTGGAAACAGTTTCTCCTTATTTAGTCTATCAAAACCCCTCATAATTTTGAACATCTCTATTAAATCTCCTCTTAACCTTCTCTACTCTAAGGAGAATAATCCCAGCTTCTCCAGTCTCTCTACATAACTGAATTCCCGCATCCCTGGTAACATTCTAGTAAATCTCCTCTGCACCGTCTCCACCAAGGCCTTGACGTCCTTCCTGAAGTGTGGTGCCCAGAATTGGACACAATACTCCAGCTGAGGTCTGACCAGTGATTTATAACGGTGTACCAGTTCTTAGACTGTTTTTAAAGGTGCAGTGCATAAATTGAGTAAAAGCAAAAAATGCACAGAAGGTCAGTCTTCATCTGAAAGGGAACTGACTGGCTACGTTTTGGGTAGAAGCTTCATTCAAACTGAGCCCACCCGGAGCATTAACCTGTTGTCTCCTTTTTCAGATGCTAACTGACCTGTATAGTCCCAGCATTTTTTTTGTTTTGCTGCAGTTCCCTCTCTTTGTTTTTATCTGTATGTAAATTGAAAGTTTTGCCTCTAAAATGTTAACAGTCACCAGAACGTTGAGTGGCCCCACACTAATCAGTACTGTATGAATGAAGGGAATGAGCCGAGTACAGGAAAGGAGTATAACTGCAGAATTAACGTGACTGTTTAAAAGTGTTTAGCACTCGATCCCATTGTGGATCACTTTGCGGTGATAACTCTGACCCTCTGTGACGAGGAATGTGTTAACGCTGTGTGGCAGGTGGACATGCTGAGTGAAATCAACATTGCTCCTCGGATATTGACCAACTTCACGGGAGTGATGCCACCTCAGTTTAAGAAGGACTTGGACTCCTATTTGAAGACACGTTCTCCAGTCACCTTTCTCTCCGAGCTGCGCAGTAACCTGCAGGTGAGCAGGACGAGGGTAATTACATCTGTTTTTATGAACTGGTTATTAAAATCTGACTCTGGTACAAGCTGTGCTTTTGGTTTTTCTAACACAAATTATACACATATAAAAGTACTGTTATAGACCCAAACATGCGAGGGGAATGCAGTATTGGGCCTGCCAATCCGAAGATCCAGGCTGGTGAGAGTTGTACATATGTGCGCAAAGTGTCCATTACTCATAGCAGAATTATCCAGGCTGACCTCATTCATCCGATTGTGATGTTACTGGACAAATAACGTCAGCAGAACCAGACGTTAAAGCCAACCTAGTCGGAGATAGTAGTCAAACAAGATACTGAAACCAGGAGCTGTTTGTGCATATGATACGGTGATCCTGTCCCAGCAAACTCTAGAAATCTACATGCCCGTGTTTGGTTTGGGAGAGTTTAGCTTGTCCAGTTCATACAACTGTCCAAAAAGTTGACTGCTGTATGGAGCATCCACTGTGATAACATTTGAATAAGGGGAGATGTGTTTCTGTGCAAATGTGATCCTATACAAGGAATAATGTGGTAGTATAGAATTGAGCTGTGGTAGGAGGGGGAGGAGAGTTTAGGACCTAACTGCTGGAGTGGTTAGACTCTGTACTTGGACTCTTTTACTGTTTACTAGTCCAATTCAATAACTTCCCATTGGGGGTTTATCTGCCTGAATTGTGACATTTCGTAGAAATTTACGGCACAGAAAGAGAGGCCATTTGGCCCATCGTATCTGTGCCGGCCGAAAAAGAGCTACCCAGCCTAATCCCCCTTTTCACCCATTTGGTCTGTAGCCTTGTAGGTTACGGCACCTCGAGTGCACATCCAAGTACCCTTTAAATGCAATGAAGGTTTCTGCCTCGACCAGCCTTTCAGGCGGTAGAGGCAGAAACCTTGCATGACTGGGGAAAACTAGCAGTACTGGTTAATAGTTGTGTGTTTTGACAGCCATATGTAATAGAAAGGAGTTTTACTGCAGTATTATTAATTCCCCTTCCCTTGACTGTATACTCAGCCAACTAACAGTCCAAAATTACTGATGCTGTTTCAGCTGCTGTTAGTTGTACTTTGACTGGTTGGCCACAGTTATACTTAACCGGTTGACTGCAGTGGTTCCTGTTTTCCCCACATTCCTAGGCTTTGCATATGGTTTTTGAAACTGGTATTTTATAATTTGGGGAATCTTTCTGATATCCAACATTACTTCAAGTTGCAAAATTAGAGCCTGGAAAATGGACAGTAATTTTATCGTGACAACAAACACAGATTGGTTGAATGTCGTTTTACTAGTACCTGCCCAGCAGCCTATTACTCAGTGCCACCTAAAGAGTCCCTCATGTTAATTTAGTGTTGAAATAGCATGCCCTCGTTTCTCATAAAAGTGGAGATTCAAAGTGGCAAGGACAGTCCGAGCAGCTGCCAAGCCTTGTGTTCTTCATTCCCTAGTCTTCACGCTGCTGCAGTGAAAGACATAATCGGGTTAGTGAGCCTAACCATGGAGGGAGGCAGTATCAGTTGAAGTAAGGAACGTTCTATAATTATTGCAGCGTTGACACATGGAACATTCAACCCATTCTTTGCTTTGAATTTATTGGTTGTTTTACACTTTTCTACTGAGTGGCAGAATTGCAATGTTAGTGATTCTAACAGCAACAATGCTAAATTAGCCTTGTTCCTTTTACTGCCTTTCACCCAACTCGCATGCAATAAGATCCTGGTTTCAGTTAGTTGAATATCTTGTACAGTCGCCACCACTTAAAACAGGCAGTCGCTTATATGGGCTAAAATGCGATAACCGTTACCCATTTGCATTATCATCAATTTCAGAGTTGCTGGTTATAGCGTCTTGGGTGCTCCGTTTATTTCAGGAAGACACAGCTGTGCTTACTCACCTGTGATATCGTATGATTGAAGTACACATGAAAATTGATGCATGATTTTTAAAATATTTATATGTGAACCAAAATAACACTCCATTCATAATAATCTCGGCAGCCGAAATTTAGTGCCCTAATTAGGTGTTTGGGTTGTTTAAATGGTTGTCCTGCTCCTCCAGCTTCCGGGTGCTCGTGACTAGAGTGAGGTTGATGTTGGGAAGCTTGGGATTCTTGTTCAAGTCTAGGGTCCGGCAGTAAGAAGGTTTGTTCAGGGAGCTGCGGTCGCTGATGAGCGACAACAACATTCTTGTTGTATAGCACTACCATGTTATACCAGCCATCGCGTATAAGGGACAAATTGCATTCGCTATAAGCGGTTGGGACTGTATTTATCTGTGATGTTTATTTGTTTGATTCATATTGAATTGCAGAAATTCAATTAAGTGACACTTCAATAGAAGTGTAAAGAGTAAGTTCCCTGTGGGTAAATGCACTACCAGTGGTCGGCCATGCAGACCAGCAGGTCCCAGGTTTGATCGCTGGTTGGTACTGAGGTAGCTGATCTCCACTGAGGCAGCACTAGGAGTGCAACAATCAGCCTCCGCATCTCTTGGCCATGGAGGGAGAAAGTTAAGCACAATCTCCTGCTTCTGATCGATGTCAGGCGAGGACAGGGTCAGGCTCAGCATTATACCGTCCAAGCCGAATAGCCTGCTGCTGCTTGTACTCCGGGCCCACTATGGAAGAATGACCTTGTATGAGGTGCCAGAGGCCAGCTGCTGTCTTGGGACTTGTACTGTAGGCCTCGGGGAAAGTAAAGGGTGGGGGGTTGGTGTAATACATATTCTGCATTCAAGTGTAACAAATTTAAGCAGAAAACTGAATTGGTTTCTTTGTATTTCAGGTATCAAACGAACCTGGTAATCGGTACAACATTCAGCTGATCAACGCCCTGGTGTTGTATGTGGGAACGCAGGCGATTGCTCACATCCATAACAAGGGCAGCACGCCATCCATGAGCACTATCACACACTCAGCCCACATGGACATCTTCCAGAACCTGGCTGTGGACCTCGATACAGAAGGTGAGGCACTGAGAAGTACCAGACGCAACCATGGTCACTTTTTACATTTTAATGTATCTATTTTTGCTCAGTGTCTTCTGTAATATCAAGTTGAACACTTGTCACTTAAAGAAGGATAGTGTAGAGGACGATTGTTTTCAGTGTAAAACCCCACCGATAACTCATCTGGTAAGCATAGTGCAAGTGTGAATTGAGCTGTATGAAACAGGTTCCTTATTTGATGATTGATCAATGCTGAGTGAACTGATCTGTGCCCGGGCGGCAGCAGCAGGAGTTCTACGACTGGCCTTGGTGTCACTGGGATAAGGGGGCAAAAAAATCAGCCAGGATTCCTGCTTCTGAAATATTAAGCCTGTGCTGGCTCTCTGAAACTGCTGTCCATTTGATCCCATTCCCCTGCCCTGTTTCCATGATTTTCAAATATTTATCTACTTCCCTTTTAAAAGCTGTTTTGGATTCTGTCTCCACCACTGTTTCTGGTAGAGCATTCCATGTCCTAATACTATGTATATTAAAAAAAATTCTCTGCTGTTGCCAGTAAGTTTATGCCCACTGATAGTTTCCCCTCTTTACCTCATTGAAACCCCTATAATTTTGATAACTAGTGACTCCATCTGGAAAGTCTGCAAGTCGTGGACTGTGCCACCACCATGGTTGAATAGCCTGCCAATGGCTACTTGACTCACTTGAAAAGTGACCCGGCATGCGTCAGCGCCTTCAGGAGAGAAGATTTGAGGGGGGCGGGGGCGGGAGTACTCTCCTCTTTCGGCCTTCCCTCCCCCACGGTCAGTACGTCAAAAAAATTGAAGATGTAGCTGAGGAGAACTAATAACTGGAGCTACGCACTACCTTATGATATAACGTTAGTCGACAGTGGCGGCCCATTTGGAGTTGAGTAGCCTCTAGACCCAAGCAATCAGAATAATGGTCTGGGGAAAACAACCCAAGGCTAATTTTCTTGGTCTGAACTGCTTAATAAGGCAACTGTCTGATTATGCTAAATATTTGCTTATTTCTTGCATTTATTTCAACGGGGATTAAATGGCACAGCAGGAATTTTGCTAATTTGTTGCACAAATGGAAGAATCTGTACGTTTCTTTTATATTCGGAAAAATGTCATGTAGTCAGGGTTTTAATCTTTCCGTCTCTGGCCATCTGGGATAATCGCTGTTACTTCTTTCAGGTCGTTACTTGTTCCTGAATGCCATCGCCAATCAGCTGCGTTACCCCAACAGCCACACTCACTATTTCAGCTGCACCATGCTGTATCTGTTCGCTGAAGCCAACACAGAAGCTATCCAGGAGCAGATCACCAGGTGAGGAACTGTGGCTGTCTCTCTCTCTTCACTGCGCATTTGTCTTGGGCTGATACTGCCTGAATGCCGCAAATTGGGATAGTATGTGGTTTAATTTTTTTGTCTTGGTATGGATTGTAAGCCTCCTATTAGTGTATCCCAACACTATCCCCCAAGTTTGGGTTACCAGTACTGGATATACAGAAAGGTAACGTCATAACCAGGGAGGTGTTGAATTTAAGTAGATTGGGGAGTGGCTAGAATGCAGTCAGCTTTACAGAAAACAAGTACGACTTTCACATTATGTATTAAGACTATGTTTTGGGTTTAGTTAACATGTAAAATTTCACCATCTGATTTATTGTACTTTCTTGCCCTGATTGCCAACCATTAACAAAATATTGAAGTTACGAGCCCTAATTGCTGCTTTTTGGTTTACATCAGGGTGCTGTTGGAGAGGCTGATTGTAAACAGACCTCATCCGTGGGGGCTCCTCATCACCTTCATTGAGCTGATTAAAAACCCAGCCTTCAAATTCTGGAACCACGAGTTTGTCCACTGTGCTCCTGAGATTGAAAAGTAAGTGTTTTTGGTTTCATCTTTTTCCTTGAATCCTCCTCCAATATCAGATCTTTCATTATTGAGAGAGTTTGTCTTTTGCTTCTGTAGGTTGCAGCTTATACCTCTCTCCAAATATCTGACCCGAGCCCCAGGTACGCTCTTGCACCAAACTAGTACTTAGTTGAGAATATTCTTGTTTCAAGCACCAGGCCACAGCCTTCAGAAATACCGATGTCTCAATGCAGCGCCGGGGAGCGCTGTACAATTGGAGCGGTTGGACTGTTTCAAACACTTTGTCCATCTCATGGGTTTACTTCCTTGCAGTTTATCCAGCTCCGTTTCCTTTCCAGTTTTACTTCCGACCTTTCTGTAAGTTTATTTTTCTCCTCAATCGCTGAAACGCCCATACACCACATCATTGATAAGATGGCAAAATGAATGTTTGTAAGTTGATTCAGTGGATTAGTAATCTTACTTTTTAAAGAGGATTTTTTTTTCTTTCCAATTTTCCCCGCAGCCCTTCCTTGAATGTGCTCACCCTTGATGGGGTGCAGTTCTACTGGGACCGACACCCGTCTGGTGCCTTGTATAAGTGGCTCTTCTTCGTGTGAGCCATTGGGGGTAGTGTCAACCATGGAGGGCTTCACAGCTGAGCCTGATCCTGTCTGTGCACATAGGTATCTTTCATTGAGTCACTGGATAGTGATCAGGAGCAGGAATCCTGGCCAATTTCTTTTTTCCGATTCCTTCCTAGCCCAGGAGTACTGAGACCAATTGTAGTGGCCATTGCTGCTGCACTCCAGGTTGGACATTGCACCTGATACCTTCAGACCTGTGTGGCTTATTACCACATTACACGATCCATTAAGCCATTGGGGAGGGTGGGGTGGGGGGGGCAGCCTTGTGACCTGCTTAGAAAGACTGTCACCCTGTATAAGATGTAAATTGACGGTTAGGTACTTAATGCACACAGGAAGTGCCCCCATGGTGTTTTGACAGCCTTAGCTCACTGGTAACTCTTGCCAGCGTTAGAAGATTGTGTTCAAAGCCCCACTCCAGAGACTTGATCACAAAATCCAGGCTGACACTCCAGTCCAGTACTGAGGGAGTGCTGCACTGTGGAAAGCCCCGTCTGCCCTCTCAGGTGGATGTTAAAGATCCCACGGCACTATTTGAAGAGCAGCAGGGGAGTTGTCCTGACCAATGTTTATCCCTCAACCAACATCACTAAAACATATTACCTGTTAATTTATTTAATTGTTGTTTGTGGGACCTTGCTAGGTGTAAATTAAAAAAAAAAAAATGGCTGGCACATTTCCTACATTACAACAGTGGCTACACTTCAAAAGTACTTAATTTGGCTGTAAAAAGCTTTGAGACGTCCTGTGGTCGTGAAAGGCAAGTTCTTTTTTGATTTGTTTTTGCCTCTGACTAATGCTGGCTGATGGGTGTTTTGCAGGTTGTTCCAGTCTGTAGCTCAGTGCTGTATGGGACAGAAGCAGGCACAACAAGTAATGGAAGGCACTGGCGCCAGTTAAAACCATGAAGAAATACCACCTTGGACATGCAACATGGAAAGAGTGATGGGCAGCCTGTGTTTTCTTGAAACTGACATTGGTTGTGTAACGTGCTGGTTCTTCCAATCAGATGCAGTAAGCTGCATGAGTCAGACATAGGAACAGTGGTTGGTGAAGCACTGACTTCATGTTGGACATGTTTTATTTTTCATTTGTCACTTGGCCAAAAAAAAACAAATGCTGTGAATATCATTTGAAATGATATAAAAAAAACAATGTAAATAAAAGGGAGTGCAACCTTAAACTGGACTATCTCCATCTGTGCAAATTGTATTAAACTGACTTTTACCCAGTTATTACCGTTGGCAGCTGATGACACATGACGATTGATGAAGCATGTCTGGGACCGATTCCCCACCGTCCCAAATTCCAGCCGCACCCCAGATCCTCCAGAGATGTTACAGGAGCTGCTCTTCATTCGATGCATTTTTTTCCCCTTTGTGAGGGAAGCAATATCAACTTTAATTTGTCCTGTTTCTAATATATATATATATAAAAAAGAAATAACCTCCAGCAGTGGTATGGAGATGCAGAATGGTTTGCAAAAATAATTTTTTTTATTTTTAAGGTTTTTGTCTCTAAGACGAGCAGCTCCTCTGTCCTTAAACCAAAAGGGGGTGTCCCAGGCTGAATGCGGCGTTCACCATGTTAATGCGAAGGAAAACAAGAGGTTCTCCCTGAATTCTGTAAATTGTGGGATAAAAAGAGCCAGTTTTGCGGCACAGAGTCGATTAAGTTTGTAAAAAGAAACCAAGGACCAATACAGGCCATTTTGTAAGGATTTTGAATGTTGTTTTGTAAATGTATTGGTCCATGTGTTGTATTTTGTAGTCTTTGTAGTTTCCTTGGCTCTAGTTCTGCCACTTAACACTCTTGTATGTAAGCATATTGTAGTTAATACATTAAAACCCATGTCATGCAGCAACCTCCTCTTTGTTTATTGCATCTAGACGCTAAACCCAGGATTGTGTTCATTGTATGACTCAGGGCCGGTTCTGAAGCTGATTCTGCATCTGTGTTATGTTACAGTTTTAAAAAAAACTCGTCGTCTTCACTTATCCACTTATTTTATACTTTTTTATTGTAACTCACATTTTGTCAATTTTTTTAAAAATTGCATTGTCACGATGCTAGAAGTGGAAGATTTAATTCACACCTAAAATTTGGTGAATCGCATGCTCAGAACTAGCCCGTGTTAAGTGTCCAACACTATCCGCCTCGGGTTGTTCCTTCCATATTGCGATGTCGTTCACAATCCACCCTGAACTCAGTCTGCTCAGTTGCTGCTTAGAGTTTTTTTTTGTGTGCTCATCAGAGTGAGGGATACTAGTCCTGGCAATGGAACGTTTTCTGTTCCGGGCATCCAGTGTCGACATTACGCACTTCCAGGTGTAGTGAAGCTCGCTCAACTCTGTTCCCAGCCTTCATTAGAGTAGCTCCTATTTGCCTCCCATTTCCTGCACAACCAACCATCTGTAGGCCTGTTTAAGTGACCTTCCCAATGAGTGCTGAATTAGAGGCGGTTCATTGCTGTTTGCCCACCAGGAACTGTATTGGTGCTACAGAGGGCCTTGCAGCTAATAGCCAGAGGAGCGACTGGGTTGGATTTGAACCCTGGCCCCAGAAATGAAAGGCCAGTGTCTGACCCACTACACTGCCCAGTTACCTACAAGAGCTTTCTGTGGTATTCAGTGGCACAAATGCATTAGAGCCAGGGTGTGCAAGCTGCTGTCATTGTGGGCAGTATAGGGGTGTGCCATAGAGCCTCACACAAAGTTTGAATCACTCTGCGTATAGCTAAAGATAACAGATCTTCATGTTCTGATTAGCGTCTATCTGCCTGTGAGACAACAGTGCTAAAAATGGCCCTCAAAACAGGCAAATAAGAAAAGTAAGCGCAAATAGGACTGGGTTGCTAAGGCTAAAGCACCAACATGAAGGAGGGGGCTGCAGGTTTGTTTTTCCATTTGTGCTGCTATGGAAGGGGTAGGGGCACAAATTGAAGGGAGAATTATTACTTGGCTGTCATGTATTGGTGATGACCAACTTATTCAATTTGCAGTCAGCTTGCCTATGAGGATGAAGATGAAAGGATTCACACCCTCGCAAAAAAAACACTAGTGATTAACATCAGTACTCAAAAGTTTCTTTTGTTTTTGCCTCCAATTTTCTCTGTTTACAAAGATACGGGTTTGCCCTGGTGCCTTAATCGTTTGGTCATTCGTGAGTGTGAGCCTAAACGGTGAACGTCAGCAAGCTCCCATAAAGGACATCATGGCCAAACCTAATCCTGTCCTCACCTGACAGGCTCACTTTCCAGCAGGAGGTCACTGAATAATAATCAGGATAGTGAATCCCAGCAGATTCCTCCCTAGCTCAGAGACCACGTGGAGTATTCGTACCACTGTGGCCGATGGGATCAGCTAACTCGGCAGAGACCAGTGTAATTTAGTTGGTGCATCAACAGGACCAGCTGAGCTCTTCGACAGAGCTGGAGGTTTCCTCAGTGGTGCAAACTTGGCTGGGCCCAACAAAGCAAAATGTGAAGAAGGGCAATTGGCCATTGTGTGGGGCTGTGGGCTGATGCAGAAACCCACCTGGTAGGAAATGTGGTCAACTTTTCTCAGTGTACTGTACTGTGCTGTGATTCATCTATGATTTGCACCTGGATTGACGAACACACCGGAGCGTCCTCGAGCGGAAAAGGGCAGAGAACGTGAGGGAACCACCGCCAGCTGGATAACATCTTGTCGTGGGTAGTTTCGGGTCACCTTGGGGTAGATTTTCCTCACCCGTGAGAGGATACAAGAGCTGGGCAGGGCAGAAAACTCGAGCAGGTTCTGCTGCAGCCAGGTCTTGTATCCTGGTGCAGTGGAGCATCATCTACCTCAGGTTTCTGTATTTTCAGGGTCTTTGTCTTGAGGGGTATTTTGTTTTAACCACTTTGCTTTCCCCCCCCCCCCCCCCCCAAATCTCCTGAAGGTGTACTGCAACAGAGGTGACTCAAACAGGACATGCCGTGAGTGTGGAGTTACTTTTTTTTTTATTATCCGTTCATGGGATGTGGGCGTCCCTAATTGCCCTTGAGGAGGTGGTGGTGAGCCGCCGCCTTGAACCGCTGCGGTCCGTGTGGTGAAGGTTCTCCCACAGTGCTGTTAGGAAGGGAGTTCCAGGGTTTTGACCCAGCGACGATGAAGGAACGGCGATATATTTCCAAGTTGGGATGGTGTGTGACTTGGAGGGGAACGTGCAGGCGGTGTTGTTCCCATGTGCCTGCTGCTCTTGTCCTTCTAGGTGGTAGAGGTCGCGGGTTTGGGAGGTGCTGATGAAGAAGCCTTGGCGAGTTGCTGCAGTGCATCCTGTGGACGGTACACACTGCAGCCACAGTGTGCTGGTGGTGAAGGGAGTGAATGTTTATGGTGGTGGATGGGGTGCCAATCAAGCGGGCTGCTTTGTCCTGGATGATGTCGAGCTTCTTGAGTGTTGTTGGTGCTGCACTCATCCAGGCAAGTGGAGAGTATTCCATCACACTCCTGACTTGTGCCTTGTCGATGGTGGAAAGGCTTTGGGGAGTCAGGAGGTGAGTCACTCGCCGCAGAATACCCAGCCTCTGACCTGCTCTTGTAGCCACTGTATTTATATGGCTGGTCCAGTTAAGTTTGTGGTCAATGGTGACCCCCAGGATGTTGATGATGAGGGATTCGGCGATGGTAATGCCGTTGAATGTCAAGGGGAGGTGGTTAGACTCTCTCTTGTTAGAGACGGTCATTGTCGGGCACGAATGTTACTTGCCACTTATGAGCTGAAGCCTGGATGTTGTCCAGGTCTTGCTGCATGCGGGCTCGGACTGCTTCATTATCTGAGGGGTTGCGAATGCAACTGAGCACTGCAATCATCAGCGAACATCTCCATTTCTGACCTTATGATGGAGGGAAGGTCATTGATGAAGCAGCTGAAGATGGTTGGGCCTGGGACACTGCCCTGAGGAACTCCTGCAGCAATGCCCTGGGGCTGAGATGATTGGCCTCCAACAACCACTACCATCTTCCTTTGTGCTAGGTATGACTCCAGCCACTGGAGAGTTTTCCCCCTGATTCCCATTGACTTCAATTTTACTAGGGCTCCTTGGTGCCACACTCGGTCAAATGCTGCCTTGATGTCAAGGGCAGTCGCTCTCACCTCACCTCTGGAATTCAGCTGTTTTGTCCATGTTTGGACCAAGGCTGTAATGAGGTCTGGAGCCGAGTGGTCCTGGCGCAACCCAAACTGAGCATCGGTGAGCAGGTTATTGGTGAGTGAGTGCCACTTGATAGCACTGTCGATGACACCTTCCATCACTTTGCTGATGATTGAGAGTAGACTGATGGGGCGGTAATTGGCCGGATTGGATTGGTCCTGCTTTTTGTGGACAGGACATACCTGTGCAATTTTCCACATTGTCAGATAAATGCCAGTGTTTGTAGCTGTACATTCCTTTAAATGGGAACTGAAGTTCCTGACCAAAGGGGCCATTTCCAGTTATAGAGGGTAAGTTTCTACTTAGTTGTGAGTTGAGCTGCTGTGGTCTTTTCGTGCTTTGTTTGATTCGGGAAATCAGAGAATTTTCCTGAATTGGCTTTTTTTTCCCGTAGAGTGTGGTTTGGGTGGAAATTTTCCACATTAACGACGGGACACCTGCTGGTCTCATCATTCTGTTCACCTGCTACAAATTTTCAGTCTGCCCTCCCAACCGGCAGACCCAATGCCACTTATAAGCAGCAGAGACTGAACTAAACCAAGAACCTTCTGCTCTGTGGGGTTCAACTACTCGAGTTAAATTAGGTGGAGCTGTCTTGTATTCTGGGAATAAATGTGAGCCAGTGGGACCAGCCCATTGCTTTTCAATGTATGTTAATTAAGAAATCTAGCTAAGGCTTATGGTGCAGGAAACAGTGACTTAGTGATCTGATTGCAGTGTTTATAATAAAGTTGTAATAGTTTCTCCGTATCTACCCTATTTCCACTGGTTGGGGAATCAAGAAAAAAGGGGGCACTATCTTAAAAGTAAAGCTGAGCCATTCAGGAGTGAAATCAGGAAGCACAAAAGGCTGTGGCTGCTGGGACATAAAAACAAAATAGAGTTGAGGTGTAGATCAGGCATGATCTAATTGAATAGCAGTGCAACACTTCCAAACCAGCTCCTAAGTGCAGTTGAGAAGATGGTGATTGACAATTCAGTGCCAAAGAATGGTTCACATCGTGTGGGCACTGGATTGAGACTGCCAAAACGCATTTCATTTCAGACCCTTGCGTGCTGCCAATGAGCAAAGTTTCATGAGCTAGATTTGTAGAAATGAAAGGCCAGCTTTATAACTAATACCACTTCTCAGTGACATTACTGAAACACACTACTTTAAGCTTGTGTCCTTTAGTACTGAGGGGCAAGTATAGTATCTGGTTAAATGTGATAGTGTCTTGGTCCCAGGAACAAAGCCCCGTGCCACTGCTGGACCACATAGTGCGAGCAGCAGGGAGGAATTTTTCAATGGAGAAAGGAAACAGGTTATTAAATCCTTCACCTGGAGCATCTAATCTGGCCGAAAAACTGTCCACAAACCCTTAACCTTGGGTGCTGCCATAAAAAGCCCCAAGTCACAACAAAACATAATTAGGGCAATAAGAATATAAAGCCAGGATTTTATTCCTCACGGTTTCTGGTGTTGCTACTCTGTGAGCTGCAACAGTCGATGCAAAATCATCTTCTGCGCGTATCGGACCTGCAGGGAGTCGCGTTCCCGTTTACTGAGCCGGCGGTAGGTTGTCTCGTTCGCCAATGTGGCCTCCTCTTCCTTTAGTCCTGAGCTATAGGATTTTAGCCTCATTATCACAGTGTTGCGCAGAAGTTGCTTCCAGGCAGGCTTCAGTTTGGGTATCACTGCATTGGCAAGGCTGGAAAGGTCATCATCCTCATCCTCGTCCTCCTCCCACCCATCGTTGGCTTTGTATTCTTCAAATTCCTCCATTGACATGCTCAGGACCTGGTCACGTGGTTGGGAGAGAGAAAGAATAATACCAGTGAGTCTACGGCTGTATTAACTGGCAGCTGAGATTGTAGTAAGCAGCCTCAACGTCACTTTACACCACCACAAGGAAAGCACCCAAAAGCTGCAAACTCATCTGAACTCTCAAAATGGGAGCAACTTCCCTGTTAAACTGGAGCATTTCCTGCAGGCCTAGTCATAGAATAAGGAGGTTATTTGGCCCATCCTGCCTCTGCTAGAATTTTGAAAGAGCTGTACAATTAGTCCCACTCCCCATAGCCCTACAAATTCCCTTTTGAAAGTTACTATTGAATCTGTTTCCACCGTCCTTTCAGGGAGTGTATTCCAGATCATAACAACTCACTGCGTAAAAAAATTTCTTCTCATCTCCCCTCTGGTTCTTTTGCCAATTACCTTAAATCTGTGGCCTCTGATTACTGACTCTTCTGCCACTGGAAACAGTTTCTCCTTATTTACTCTATCAAACCCCTTCATGATTTTGAACACCTCTATTAAATCTCCCCTTGACCTTCTCTGCTCTAAGGAGAACAACCCCAGCTTCTCCAGTCTCTCCACATAACTGAAGTCCCTCATCCCTGGTACCGTTCCAGTAAATCTCTTCTGCACCCTCGCTAAGGCCTTGATATCCTTCCTAAAGTGTGGTGCCCAGAACTGAACACAGTACTCGAGCCACAGCCTAACCAATGATTTATAAAGATTTAGCATAACTTCCTTGCTTTTGTACTCTATGCTTCTGTTTATAAAGCCCAGGATCCCATATGCTTTTTTTTTAAAAAAACAGCATCAACCTGTCCTGCCACCTTCAAAAAATTTGTGTACGTGAACCGCCATGTCTCTGCTCCTGTACCCCCTTTAAAATTGTACCATTTCATTTATATTGCCTCGCCTCATTATTCCTACCAAAATATATCACTTCACACTTCTGTGTTAAATTGCATCTGCCATGTGTCTGCCCATTTCATCAGTCTGTCTATGTCCTCCTGAAGTCTGTTACTATCCTCCATCCGTAGTGTCCACTTAACACCTTCCCTGATCGTTCAATGTCACTAAGAGGAGCACCTGGGCAGCCGCAGGGTGAAGGAGTATTCCCCCTGCTCCAACACCGACACCGACACCATCAGGAATGTCAGAGTGTATGGAATCGAGTGTGCTGGAGGCCCACATATAACCAAAGGTAAAACCAACCACAGTCAACCATCAATTTTAGCCTGATGCATCCCATCCACTGCCAAACTATTCCTGTCTCTTATCCTCCAATTACAGCAACTGAGACATTCAGGTGAAGAATATTTTTCAAACAACTCATGGGGCAGTGATGGTAAAAATCACAAACTTACAGGAACAAAGCAAAGAACCACTGCTCGGCCCACGTCCAACTACCTAATCTGTAAATCCTCGTCAAAGATTAGCAATAATGTTCAAGGCAGCAAATCAAAACATAATGGAGGCAGCAATCAACCTGGACAGCACTGATATCAACCACACTTTGAACCCTAACAGGAAACAACCTACTGGGTGATAATCCTACAGGAGCGCCAACCGACCAAGGGCTAGACACAGAGCGCCAACGCACTAGATGCTAAATTTACAGAGCATGTGTGTTGAGAGCTGGTCCTTACCTTCAGGGTACTGTAAAGCTCCTCCTCGGTCAGGACTCCTGACTGGCCGATCACAAACTCCCCCTCTTCTCCAACTATCTCCAGCTGAGTCAGGAATTCCCACTTTTCCATCAGCAGCTTCCTCTCCTGTTCTGTCCGCACAGCTTAAAACACACAAAGGACATTCTGGTCAGATCTCCTTTCCACTCAGCAGACTCCCAAAGCGGGCTGGGGGCTGGGGGCTGGGGCTGGGGCTGGTTACATTGCTCCAAGACCAACCTTGCAAGGCAGCGTCATACATCATCTGCATCCGGATATCCATAGCCTCGTGTGTGTTGCTGGGATACGGTTCAGTGAAGCCGTACATGTGCAGAAGTTGCCAGTTGGCGAGCTGACCGTATGTGTTAAATATCTCTTCACCTTTACTGATTTTCCTGATGGAGACCATTTTTAAACACTCCTGTAAACGCAAAGGAAGAAAAAGACAGTAAATAGATCTCTATTTCTATAACCTCCCCCCATGTACTCCACTCTCCCACTGCCCCCCCTCCACATACTCCACTCTCCCACCCCCCCCCTCCATATACTCCACTCTCCCCCCTCCACCCGCTCCACTCTCCCACCCAACCCCCCTCCACCCGCTCCACTCTCCCACCCAACCCCCCTCCACCCGCTCCACTCTCCCACCCAACCCCCCTCCACCCGCCCACCCAACCCCCCTCCACCCGCTCCACCCGCCCACCCAACCCCCCTCCACCCGCTCCACCCGCCCACCCACCCCCCTCTCCACGCGCTCCACTCTCCCACCCACCCCCCTCTCCACGCGCTCCACTCTCCCACCCACCCCCCCCTCCACGCGCTCCACTCTCCCACCCACCCCCCCCTCCACGCGCTCCACTCTCCCACCCACCCCCCCTCCACGCGCTCCACTCTCCCACCGACCCCCCCTCCACGCGCTCCACTCTCCCACCCACCCACCCCCCCTCCACGCGCTCCACTCTCCCACCCACCCCCCCCCCCCACCCGCTCCACTCTCCCACCCACCCCCCCTCCACGCGCTCCACTCTCCCACCCACCCCCCCTCCACCCGCTCCACTCTTCCACCCAACCCCCCTCCACCCGCTCCACTCTCCCACCCACCCCCCCTCCACGCGCTCCACTCTCCCACCCGCCCCCACATGCTCCACTCTCCCACATCCCCCCATGTACTCCACTCTCAGCCCACCTAACCACCCCGCCATACTCAACCCTTCACCCTTTAATACTTGACCCCTCCCCCAATCCTCCTACACCCCCTCCTCACTGGCTATCCTAACTCCATAGATTCCCTCTCTGTCCTACTGCTCCCCCCATCCTTACTCACTGGTGTAAATTCCAGGTTGGCGTTGTGATTGGCCACATGATTCAAGATGTCAGCCATTGGGACCATCATGGGAGGGTTCGGCGTTTTATCTTCATCTTCATCATCATCATCTTCATCGTCCTCCAGGGGCTCCTGGAAACTGCAGGAATAGAACCCAACCTCAGCCGAAGTATTCCTCACTCCCGACCGGCACTTACTACAGCGAGAAGCACCGCACTGGCACAGGTACAGGTACAGGTACACAGGTACACAGATAGAGATTCCCCAGCGCAGGCCATTCCCGCGCCCCACCTCCCTCCAATAGTGCCGGGATACACAACCTGCCAGCGTTCCTCCACAGAGTGTGACCCACGGATGTGCTCAGTTTCCGCCGAATATTCAAAACCACAACCAACTCTGAAATCATCATCACAGTGACGGCACTGTCTGCTCTCATTGCACGAGACCCGATGGCTGGAGCTCAGAGGCTGTGGGGGGTGCGGGAAAGCAGAGAGGGGGTGAGACAGAATGTCATCTCTGGAGGGCAACAAGCCAGGATCGAACAGTGGAAATAAGATGAACATTCAGGGATCTGGCAGCATTTATATAGACCATCACTCAGGTAGGCTCCACCATGTACCCAGTCTGTACAACAAGCAAGTGCGACAGGCCAATTCTCTTACATTCCTGTATTGAATACTCGTGATCTCTGTATACACCAACATGTTTTTTTATTCATTCTTTGGATCTGAGCGTCGCTGGCGAGGCCAGCATTTATTGCCCATCCCTAATTGCCCTCGAGAAGGTGGTGGTGAGCCGCCTTCTTGAACCGCTGCAGTCCGTGTGGTGAAGGTTCTCCCACAGTGCTGTTAGGAAGGGAGTTCCAGGATTTTGACCCAGCGACGATGAAGGAACGGCGATATATTTCCAAGTCGGGATGGTGTGTGACTTGGAGGGGAACGTGCAGGTGGTGTTGTTCCCATGTACCTGCTGCTCTTATCCTTCTAGGTGGTAGAGGTCGCGGGTTTTGGAGGTGCTGTCGAAGAAACCTTGGCGAGTTGCTGCAGTGCATCCTGTGGATGGTACACACTGCAGCCACGGGGTGCCTGGAGCGGTGGAGGGACGGGGTGCCTGGAGCGGTGGAGGGACGGGGTGCCTGGAGCGGTGGAGGGACGGGGTGCCTGGAGCGGTGGAGGGACGGGGTGCCTGGAGCGGTGGAGGGACGGGGTGCCTGGAGCGGTGGAGGGACGGGGTGCCTGGAGCGGTGGAGGGACGGGGTGCCTGGAGCGGTGGAGGGACGGGGTGCCTGGAGCGGTGGAGGGACGGGGTGCCTGGAGCGGTGGAGGGACGGGGTGCCTGGAGCGGTGGAGGGACGGGGTGTCTGGAGCGGTGGAGGGACGGGGTGTCTGGAGCGGTGGAGGGACGGGGTGTCTGGAGCGGTGGAGGGACGGGGTGTCTGGAGCGGTGGAGGGACGGGGTGTCTGGAGCGGTGGAGGGACGGGGTGTCTGGAGCGGTGGAGGGACGGGGTGCTTACACTGGTGGATGGGCTGCTGATCAATGTAAGTAAGTTGTGGGCAGCTCACTATTCATCGTTTATACTCGTCAAAGAGTTGGCACTGTGACTGAAACCAAACAAACTGCCTTCCTGAGAGAAGCGCTGACAGACTGTACAGTGTGTTACATCACGCTGCAGAAGGTCAGGACAGCTCCTCCATGGACCCTACTTCTCCCCATCTCCACCCCCACAGTGGGGTGATGTCGAGAGGAGGCCAGATAGTATTCCCACACAAGGGGTGGGAACCCCAGGCCTGTCCACCAGGTACACGGAAACCAAAGAAAATACACTGAAGAAAGCAGCATGTTTCCATCCTGTGCAGATCAGCATCACTAGAATCATAGAAAGGTTACAGCATGGAAGGAGGCCATTCGGTCCATCAAGTCCGTGCCAGCTCTATGCAAGAGCAATCCAACTATCCCACTCCCTCACCCTTTCCCCATAGCCCTGCATGGGTACGGTAGCATATTTTACTGGACTAGTAATCCAGAGTCCGAGACTAATAATCCGAAGTCACGAGTTCAAATCCCGCTACGGCAGCTGGGGAATTTAAATTCAATTAATTAAAATAAAATCTGGAATAAAAAATACTAGTATCAGTAATGGTGGCCATGAAACTACCAGATCATCGTAAAAACCCACCTGGTTCACTAACGTCCTTTAGGGAAGGAAACCTGCCGTCCTTACCTGGTCTGGCCTATATGTGACTCCAGACCCACAGCAATGTGGTTGATTCTTAATTGCCCTCTGAAATGGCCGAGCAAGCCACTCAGTTGTAAAATCTCGCTACAAGTCAGAATAAGAATAAAACCGGACGGACCACCCGGCACTGGACACGACAAAGGCAAACCAAGCCCAGTCGACCCTGCAAAGTCCTCCTCACTAACATCAGGGGACTTGTGCCAAAATTGGGAGAGCTGTCCCACAGACTATTCAAGCAACAGCCTGACATAGCCATACTCATAGAATCATACCTTTCAGCCAATGTCCCAGACTCTTCCATCACCATCCCTGGGTATGTCCTGTCCCACCAGCAGGACAGACCGACCAGAGGTGGCGGTACAGTGATATACAGTCAGGAGTGAGTGGCCCTGGGAGTCCTCAACATTGACACTGGACCCCATGAAATCTCATGGCATCAGGTCAAACATGGGCAAGGAAACCTCCTGCTGATTACCACCTACCGTCCTCCTTCAGCTGATGAATCAGTCCTCCTCCATGTTGAGCGCCACTTGGAGGAAGCACTGATGGTAGCAAGGGCACAGAATGTACTCTGGGTGAGGGACTTCAATGTCCATCAATAAGAGTGGCTCGGTACCAACACTACTGACCGCGTCCTGAAGGACATAGCTTCTGGACTGGGCCTGCGGCAGGTGGTGAGCGAACCAACACGAGGGAAAAATCTGCTTGACCTCATCCTCACCAATCTACCTGTCGCAAATGCATCCGTCAATAACAGTATTGGTAGGAGTGACCACCGCACAATCCTTGTGGAGACGAAGTCCCGTCTTCGCACTGAGGACACCATCCAACGTGTTGTGTGGCACTACCACAGTGCTAAATGGGATAGATTCAGAACAGATCTAGCAGCTCAAAACTGGGCATCCATGAGGCGCTGTGGGCCAACAGCAGCAGCAGAATTGTATTCCAACACAATCTGTAACCTCATGGCCCGACATATTATCACTCTACCATTACCAACAAGCCAGGGGATCAACCCTGGTTCAATGAGGAGTGTAAAAGAGCATGCCAGGAGCAGCGTACCTAAAACTGAGGTGCCAATCTGGTGAAGCCACAACACAGGACTACATGCATACTAAACAGCGGAAGCAACATACTATAAACAAAGCTTTTTTTAAAAATTCGTTCATGGAATGTGGGCGTCACTGGCAAGGCCAGCAGTTATTGCCCATCCCTAATTGCCCTTGAGAAGGTGGTGGTGAGCCGCCTTCTTGAACCGCTGCAGTCCGTGTGGTGAAGGTTCTCCCACAATGCTGTTAGGTTGAGAGTTCCAGGATTTTGACCCAGCGACGATGAAGGAACGGTGATATATTTCCAAGTCGGGACGGTGTGTGACTTGGAAGGGAATGTGCAGGTGGTGTTGTTCCCATGTGCCTGCTGCTCTTGTCCTTCCAGGTGGTAGAGGTCGTGGGTTTGGGAGGTGCTGTCGAAGAAGCTCTTGGCGAGTTGTTGCAGTGCATCCTGTGGATGGTACACACTGCAGCCACTGTGCACCGGTGGTGAAGGGAGTGAATGTTTAGGGTGCTGGATGGGTGCCAATCAAGCGGGTTGCTTTGTCCTGGATAGTGTCAAGCTTCTTGAGTGTTGTTGGAGCTGCACTCATCCAGGCAAGTGGAGAGTATTCCATCACACTCCTGACTTGTGCCTTGTAGATGGTAGAAAGGCTTTGGGGAGTCAGGAGGTGAGTCACTCGCCGCAGAATACCCAGCCTCTGACCTGCTCTTGTAGCCACGGTATTTATGTGGCCGGTCCAGTTAAGTTTCAGGTCGATGGTGACCCCCAAGATGTTGATGGTGGGAGACTCAGCAATGGTAATGCCGAGTCCGAGAGCGGGAGGAGAGTACGAGAGGTGAGCGCGGTGTAAAAGGAGAGTCTAGAGAGCGTGAAGAGAGTCTGAGAAGTGAACGCAGTGTAAATCTAAGGCAAGTCATGGCAGCAGAGCTCGTACCTGTGATATGCTCCTCCTGCACTATGTGGGAAGTCATGGACACTACAGGTGTCCCTGGCGACCATGTGTGCAGAAAGTGTGTCCAGCTGCAGCTACTGGCTAACCGTATTTCGGAGCTGGAGCTGCGGGTGGATTCACTGTGGAGCGTCCGCGATGCTGAGATTATCGTGGATAGCACGTTCAGAGAGGTGGTCACACAGCAGGTAAAGATTACACAGGCAGAAAGGAAATGGGTGACCGCCAGGCAGAGTAAAAGGGCTAGGCAGGTAGAGCAAGAGTCCCCTGGGGCCATCTCCCTTTCAAACAGATATATCACTTTGGATACTGTTGAGGGAGATGGTTTATCAGGGGAAAGCAGCAAGAGACAAGTTCGTGGCACCACGGGTGGCTCTGCTGCACAGGAGGGGAGGAATAAGAGTGGCAGGGCTATAGTGATAGGGGATTCAATTGTAAGGGGAACAGATAGGCATCTCTGTGGCCGCAAACGTGACTCCAGGATGGTATGTTGCCTCCCTGGTGCTAGGGTCAAGGATGTCACGGAGCGGCTGCAGGGCATTCTGGAGGGGGAGGGTGAACAGCCAGTAGTCGTGGTCCATATCGGTACCAACGAAATAGGTTAAAAAAAAAATGGGATGAGGTCCTGCAAGTTGAATTTAAGGAGTTAGGAGATAAATTAAAAAGCAGGACCTTAAAGGTAGTGATCTCAGGTTTACTACCAGTGCCACGTGCTAGTGAGTATAGGAACAGGAGAATAGACAGGATGAATGCATGGCTGCAGGGATGGTGTAGGAGGGAGGGATTTAGATTCCTGGGACATTGGGGCCGGTTCTGGGAAAGATGGGACCTGTACAAGCGAGACGGGTTACACCCGAGCAGGACCGGGACCAATGTCCTCGCGGGGGTGTTTGCTCGTGCTGTTGGGGAAGGTTTAAACTAGAATGGCAGGGGGATGAGAACCCGGGCAGGGAGATAGAGGAGGGGGAAACAAGGATAGAAATAAAAGACAGAAAGGGAAGAATCAGAGAGAGCCAGCATGGATTTGTGAAAGGTAGGTCGTGCCTGACAAACCTGACTGAATTTTTTGAAGAGGTGACTAAAGTAGTGGTCAGGGGAATGTCAATGGATGTTATTTATATGGACTTCCAGAAGGCATTTGATATAGTCCCACATGAGGGACTCTTAGCTAAGATAGAAGCCCATGGAATCGAGGGAAAAGTACAGACTTGGTTAGGAAGTTGGCTGAGCGAAAGGCAACAGAGAGTAGGGATAATGGGTAGGTACTCACATTGGCAGGATGTGACTAGTGGAGTCCCGCAGGGATCTGTCTTGGGGTCTCAATTATTCACAATATTTATTAACGACTTAGATGAAGGCATAGAAAGTCTCATATCTAAGTTTGCCGATGACACAAAGATTGGTGGCATTGTAAGCAGAGTATATGAAAACATAAAATTACAAAGCGATATTGATAGATTAGGTGAATGGGCAAAACTGTGGCAAATGGAATTTAATGTAGACAAATGTGAGGTCATCCACTTTGGAACAAAATAGGATAGAACAGGGTACTTTCTAAATGGTAAAAAGTTAAAAACAGTGGATGTGCAGAAGGACTTAGGGGTTCAGGTACATAGATCACTGAAGTGTCATGAACAGGTGCAGAAAATAATCAATAAGGCTAATGAAATGCTGGCCTTTATATCTAGAGGACTGGAGTACAAGGGGGCAGAAGTTATGCTGCAGCTATACAAAACCCTGGTTAGACCGCACCTGGAGTACTGTGAGCAGTTCTGGGCACCGCACCTTCAGAAGGACATATTGGCCTTGGAGGGAGTGCAGCGTAGGTTTATTAGAATGACACCCGGACTTCAAGGGTTAAGTTATGAGGAGAGATTACACAAATTGGGGTTGTATTCTCTAGAGTTTCGAAGGTTAAGGGGTGATCTGATCGAAGTTTATAAGATATTAAGGGGAACAGATAGGGTGGATAGGGAGAAACTATTTCCGCTGGTTGGGGATTTTAGGAGTAGGGGGCACAGTCTAAAAATTAGAGCCAGACCTTTCAGGAGTGAGATTAGAAAACATTTCTACACACAAAGGGTGGTAGAAGTTTGGAACTCTCTTCCGCAAACGGCAATTGATACTAGCTCAATTGCTAAATTTAAATCTGAGATAAGATAGCTTTTTGGCAACCAAAGGTATTAAGGGATATGGGCCAAAGGCAGGTATATGGAGTTAGATCACAGATCAGCCATGATCTTATCAAATGGCGGAGCAGGCACGAGGGGCTGAATGGCCTACTCCTGTTCCTATGTTCCTAAGAAGCAATAGTGAAAGGCAGAGAAAACAAGGGCGAAAAACAAATAGGACCATAGTGCAAAATAAAATTGAGATGAATAGCAATCTTAAAAAGACAAGTCTAAAGGCACTGTGTCTAAACGCGCGGAGCATTCGCAATAAGGTAGATGAATTAACAGCGCAGATAGATATGAACAGTTATGATATAGATGTGATTACAGGGACAATACTGCAGGGTGACCAAGGATGGGAACTGAACATCCAGGAGTATTCAATATTTAGGAATGATAGGCAAAAAGGGAAAGGGGGTGGAGTAGCGTTGTTAGTAAAGGAGGAAATCAATGCAATAGTGAGGAAGGATATTGGCTCGGAAAATCACGATGTGGAATCTGAATGGGTGGAGCTAAGAAACACCAAGGGGCAGAAAACGTTGGTGGGGATTGTCTATAGGCCCCCAAACAGTAGTGGAGATGTAGGGGAGGGCAATAAACAGGAAATCAGAGATGCATGCACGAAGGGTATAACTATAATCATGGGTGACTTTAATCGACATATAGATTGGTCAAACCAAATTAGCAATAATACTGTGGGGGAGGAATTCCTGGAGTGTGTACGTGATGGTTTTCGAGACCAATACGTTGAGGAACCAACTAGAGAACAGGCGATCCTAGACTGGGTATTGTGCAATGAGAAAGGATTAATTAACAATCTTGTTGTGCGGGATCCCTTAGGGAAGAGCGACCATAACATGATAGAATTCCTCATTAAGATGGAGAGTGAAGTAGTTGAATCCGAAACTAGGGTACTGAATCTAAATAAAGGAAATTATGAAAGTATGAAGTGCGAGTTGGCTATGATAGATTGGGGAACTTTACTAAAAGGGATGACAGTGGATAGGCAATGGCTAATATTTAAAGAACATGTCCAGGAATTACAACAATTATTAATTCCTGTCTGACGCAAAAATAAAACAGGAAAGGTGGCTCAACCGTGGCTTACAAAAGAAATTAGGGATAGTATTGGGAGGTTAGGGAGGAAATTGCGGGTCCCCTAGCAGAGATATTTGAATCATCCACCGCTACAGGCGAGGTGTCTGAAGATTGGAGGGTAGCAAATGTTGTGCCTTTGTTTAAGAAGGGCGGCAGGGAAAAGCCTGGGAACTACAGACCGGTGAGCCTGACATCTGTAGTGGGTAAGTTGTTAGAGGGTATTCTGAGGGACAGGATCTACAGGCATTTGGAGAGGCAGGGACTAATTAGGAACAGTCAGCATGGTTTTGTGAGAGGAAAATCATGTCTCACGAATTTGATTGAGTTCTTTGAAGGGGTAACCAAGAAGATAGATGAGGGCTGTGCAGTAGACGTGGTCTACATGGACTTTAGCAAAGCCTTTGACAAGGTACCGCATGGTAGGTTGTTACATAAGGTTAAATCTCATGGGATCCAAGGTGAGGTAGCCAATTGGATACAAAATTGGCTTGACGACAGAAGACAGAGGGTGGTTGTAGAGGGTTGTTTTTCAAACTGGATGCCTGTGTCCAGCGGTGTGCCTCAGGGATCGGTGCTGGGTCCGCTGTTATTTGTTATTTATATTAATGATTTGGATGAGAATTTAGGAGGCATGGTTAGTAAGTTTGCAGATGACACCAAGATTGGTGGCATTGTGGACAGTGAAGAAGGTTATCTAGGATTGCAACGGGATCTTGATAAATTGGGCCAGTGGGCCGATGAATGGCAGATGGAGTTTAATTTAGATAAATGTGAGGTGATGCATTTTGGTAGATCGAATCGGGCCAGGACCTACTCCGTTAATGGTAGGGCGCTGGGGAGAGTTATAGAACAAAGAGATCTAGGAGTACAGGTTCATAGCTCCTTGAAAGTGGAGTCACAGGTGGATAGGGTGGTGAAGAAGGCATTCGGCATGCTTGGTTTCATTGGTCAGAACACTGAATGCAGGAGTTGGGATGTCTTGTTGAAGTTGTACAGGGCATTGGTGAGGCCACACTTGGAATACTGTGTACAGTTCTGGTCACCCTATTATAGAAAGGATATTATTAAACTAGAAAGAGTGCAGAAAAGATTTACTAGGATGCTACCGGGACTTGATGGTTTGACTTATAGGGAAAGGTTAGACAGACTGGGACCTTTTTTCCCTGGAGAGTAGGAGGTTTAGGGGTGATCTTATAGAAGTCTATAAAATAATGAGGGGCATAGATAAGGTAGACAGTCAAAATCTTTTCCCAAAGGTAGGGGAGTCTATAACGAGGGGGCATAGATTTAAGGTGAGAGGGGAGAGATACAAAAGGGTCCAGAGGGGCAATTTTTTCACTCAAAGGGTGGTGAGTGTCTGGAACGAGCTGCCAGAGGCAGTAGTAGAGGCGGGTACAATTTTGTCTTTTAAAAAGCATTTGGACAGTTACATGGGTAAGATGGGTATAGAGGGATATGGGCCAAGTGCAGGAAATTGGGACTAGCTTAGTGGTATAAACTGGGCAACATGGACATGTTGGGCCGAAGGGCCTGTTTCCATGTTGTAACTTCTATGATTCTATGATTAGATCCAAAGAGGAGGCATCTAAATTGCCAGAAAAAGCGGCAAGCTTGAGGATTGGGAGCAGTTCACAATTCAGCAAAGGAGGACAAAGAGATTGATTCAGAGGGGAAAATAGAGTATGAGAGTAAACTAGCAGGGAACATAAAAACTGACTATAAAAGCTTCTATAAATATGTCAAGAGAAAAAGATTAGTGAAGACAAATGTAGGTCCCTTACAGTCAGAAATGGGGGAAATTATAATGGGGAACAAAGAAATGGCAGAACAATTAAACACATACTTCGGTTCTGTCTTCACAAAGGAGGACACAAATAATCTGCCAGAAATGTTAGTGAGAGGGAGGAACTGAAAGAAACCAGTATTTGTAAAAAAAAGTGCTAGGGAAATTAATGGGGCTAAAGGCTGACAAATCCCCAGGGCCTGATAATCTACATCTCAGAGTACTAAAGGAAGTGGCCCTGGAAATAGTGGATGCATTGGTGGTCATCTTCCAAAATTCTATAGACTCTGGAACAGTTCCTACAGATTGGAGGGTGGCAAATGTAACCCCACTATTTAAAAAAGGAGGGAGAGAAAAAACGGAATTACAGACCCAGTTAGCCTAACATCAGTAGTGGGGAAAATGCTAGAGTCTATTATAAAAGATGTGATAACAGAACACTTGGAAGGCATTAACGGGATTGGACAAAGTCAGCATGGGTTTATGAAAGGGAAATCATGCTTAACAAATCTACTGGAGTTTTTTGAGGAGGTAACTAGTAGAATAGATAGGGGAGAACCAGTGGATGTGATGTATTTGGATTTTCAGAAGGCTTTTGATAAGGTCCCACACAAGAGGTTAGTGTGCAAAATTAAAGCACATGGGATTGGGGGGAATATACTGGCATGGATTGAGAATTGGTTGACAGACAGGAAACAGAGAGTAGGAATAAACGGGTCTTTTTCCAGGTGGCAGGCAGTGACTAGTGGGGTACCACAGGGATCAGTGCTTAGGCCCCAGCTGTTCACAATATATATCAATGATTTGGATGAGGGAACTAAATGTAACATTTCCAAGTTTGCAGACGACACAAAGCTGGGGTGGAATGTGAGCTGTGAGGAGGATGCAAAGAGGCTCCAGTGTGATTTAGACAAGTTGAGTGAGTGGGCAAAAACATGGCAGATGCAGTATAACGTGGATAAATGTGAGGTTATCCACTTTGGCTAGAAAAACAGAAAGGCACATTATCTGAATGGTGATAGATTGGGAAAAGGGGAGGTGCAACGAGACCTGGGTATCCTTGTACACCAGTCGCTGAAAGCGAGCATTCAGGTGCAGCAAGCAGTTAGGAAGGCGAATGGTATGTTGGCGTTCATTGCAAGAGGATTTGAGTACAGGAGCAGGGATGTCTTACTGCAGTTATACAGGGCCTTGGTGAGACCACATCTGGAGTATTGTGTGCAGTTTTGGTCTCCTTATCTGAGGAAGGATGTCCTTGCCATGGAGGGAGTGCAACGAAGGTTTACGGAGGGCCAAATGGCCGACATTTGCTCCTATTTTCTATGTTTCCATGTTTCTACGAACGTCATAGGGAGGTGGTTAGACTCTCTCTTGTTAGAGATGGTCATTGCCTTGGCTGGCGCGAATGTTACTTTTTTTTATATTCGTTCATGGGATGTGGGCGTCGCTGGCGAGGCCTGCATTTATTGCCCATCCCTAATTGCCCTTGAGAAGGTGGTGGTGAGCCGCCTTCTTGAACCGCTGCATTCCGTGTGGTGAAGGTTCTCCCACAGTGCTGTTAGGAAGGGAGTTCCAGGATTTTGACCCAGTGATGATGAAGGAACGGTGATATATTTCCAAGTCGGGATGGTGTGTGACTTGGAGGGGAATGTGCAGGTGGTGTTGTTCCCATGTACCTGCTGCTCTTGTCCTTTTAGGTGGTAGAGGTCACAGGTTTGGGAGGTGCTGTCGAAGAAGCCTTGGCGAGTTGCTGCAGTGCATCCTGTGGATGGTACAAACTGCAGCAACAGTGCGCCGGTGGTGAAGGGAGTGAATGTTTAGGGTGGTGGATGGGGTGCCAATCAAGCGGGCTGCTTTGTCCTGCATGGTGTCGAGCTTCTTGAGTGTTGTTGGAGCTGCATTCATCCAGGCAAGTGGAGAGTATTCCATCACACTCCTGACTTGTGCCTTGTAGATGGTGGGAAGGCTTTGGGGAGTCAGGAGATGAGTCACTCGCCGCAGAATACCCAGCCTCTGACCTGCTCTTGTAGCCACAGTATTTCTGTGGCTGGTCCAGTTAAGTTTCTGGTCCAAGGTGACCCCCAGGATGTTGATGGTGGAGGATTCGGCAATGGTAATGCCGTTGAATGTCAAGGGGAGGTGGTTAGACTCTCTCTTGTTGGAGATGGTCATTCCCTGGCACTTGTCTGGCACGAATGTTACTTGCCACTTGTGAGCCCCAGCCTGGATGTTATCCAGGTCTTGCTGCATGCGGGCTCGGACTGCTTCGTTTTCTGAGGGGTTGCGAATGGAACTGAACACTGTGCAATCATCAGCGAACATCCCCATTTCTGACCTTATGATGGAGGGAAGGTCATTGATGAAGCAGCTGAAGATGATTGGGCCTAGGACACTGCCCTGAGGAACTCCTGCAGCAATGCCCTGGGGCTGAGATGATTGGCCTCCAACAACCACTACCATCTTCCTTTGTGCTAGGTATGACTCCAGCCATCGGAGAGTTTTCCCCCTGATTCCCATCGACTTCAATTTTACTAGGGCTCCTTGGTGCCACACTCGGTCAAATGCTGCCTTGATGTCAAGGGCAGTCACTCTCACCTAACCTCTGGAATTCAGCTCTTTTGTCCATGTTTGGACCAAGGCTGTAATGAGGTCTGGAGCCGAGTGGTCCTGGCGGAACCCAAACTGAGCATCGGTGAGCAAGTTATTGGTGAGTAAGCGCCCCTTGATAGCACTGTCGACGACACTTTCCATCACTTTGCTGATGATTAAGAGTAGTCTGATGGGGCGGTAATTGGCTGGATTGGATTTGTCCTGCTTTTTGTGGACAGGACATACCTGAGCAATTTTCCACTTTGTCGGGTAGATGCCAGTGTTGTAGCTGTACTGGAACAGCTTGGCTAGAGGCGCAGCTAGTTCTGGAGCACAAGTCTTCAGCACTACAGCTGGGATGTTCTCGGGGCCCATAGCCTTTGTTGTATCCAGTGCACTCAGCCGTTTCTTGATATCACGTGGAGTGAATCGAATTGGCTGAAGACTGGCTTCTGTGATGGTGGGGATATCGGGAGGAGGCCGAGATGGATTATCCACTCGGCACTTCTGGCTGAAGATGGTTGCAAACGCTTCAGCCTTGTCTATTGCACTCACGTGCTGGACTCTGCCATCATTGATAATGGGGATGTTTGCAGAGCCTCCTCCTCCTGTTAGTTGTTTAATTGTCCACCACCATTCACGACTGGATGTGGCAGGACTGCAGAGCTTGGATCTGATCCGTTGGTTGTGGAATCGCTTAGCTCTGTCTATAGCATGTTGCTTCCGTTGTTTAGCATGCATGTAGTCCTGAGTTGTAGCTTCACCAGGTTGGCACCTCATTTTTCAGTAGGCATGGTGCTGCTCCTGGCATGCTCTTCTACACTCCTCATTGAACCAGGGTTGATCCCCTGGCTTATTGGTAATGGTAGAGTGGGGAATATGCCGGGCCATGAGGTTACAGATTGTGATGGAATGCAATTCTGCTGCTGCTGATGGCCCACAGCGCCTCATGGATGCCCAGTTTTGAGCTGTTCGATCTGTTCTGAATCTATCCCATTTAGCACGGTGGTAGTGCCACACAACACGTTGGATGGTGTCCTCAGTGCGAAGACGGGACTTCATCTCCACGAGGACTGTACCAATACTATCATGGACAGATGCATTTGCGACAGGTAAAATGGTGAGGACAAGGTCAAGTAATTTTTTCCCTCGTGTTGGTTCGCTCACCACCTGCTGCAGGCCCAGTCTGGCTGCTATGTCCTTCAGGACTCGGCCAGCTCGGTCAGTAGTGGTGCTACCGAGCCATTCTTGGTGATGGACATTGAAGTCTCTCACCCAAAGTACATTCTGTGCCCTTGCTACCCTCAATGCTTCCTCCAAGTGGTGCTCAACATGGAGGAGGACTGATTCATCAGCTGAGGGAGGGCGGTAGGTGGTAATCAGCAGGAGGTTTCCTTGACCATGTCTGACCTGATGCCATGAGATTTCATGGGGTCCAGAGTCAAATGTTGAAGACTCCCAGGGCCACTCCCTCCTGACTGTATATCACTGTACCGCCACCTCTGGTTGGTCTGTCCTGCCGGTGGGACAGGACATACCCAGGAATGGTGATGGAAGAGTCTGGGACGTTGGCTGAAAGATATGATTCTGCGAGTATGGCTGTGTCAGTCTGTTGCTTGAATAGTCTGTGGGACAGCTTTCCCAATTTTGGCACAAGTCCCCAGATGTTAGTGAGGAGGACTTTGCAGAGTCGACTGGGCTTGGTTTGCCTGTGTTGTGTCCGGTGCCTCGTGGTCCGATGCCGGGTGGCCCGTCCGGTTTTATTCTTATTATGACTTTTTTTTTAAGCGAGATTGTACAACGGAGTGGCTTGCTAGGCCGTTTCAGAGGGCAATTAAGAATCAACCACATTGCTGTGGGTCTGGAGTCACATATAGGTCAGACCGGGTAAGGACGGCAGGTTTCCTTCCCTAAAGGACATTAGTGAACTGGATGGGTTGCCACTTATCAGCCCAAGTCTGGATGTTGTCCATTTCTTGCTGCATGCGGGCACGGATTGCTTCATTATCTGAAGGGTTGTGAATGGAACTGAACACTGTGCAATCATCAGCGAACATCCCCATTTCTGACCTTATGATGGAGGGAAGGTCATTGAAGCAGCTGAAGATGGTTGGGCCTGGGACACAGCCCTGAGGAACTCCTGCAGCAATGTCCTGCTAAGCGATTCCACAACCAACAGATCAGATCAAAGCTCTGCAGTTTTCCCACATCCAGTCGTGAATGGTGGTGGACAATTAAACAACTAATGCAAGGAGGAGGTTCTGTAAACATCCCCATCCTCAATGATGGCAGAATCCAGCACGTGAGTGCAAAAGACAAGGCTGAAGCGTTTGCAACCATCTTCAGCCAGAAGTGCCGAGTGGATGATCCATCTCGGCCTCCTCCCAATATCCCCACCATCACTGAAGCCTGTCTTCAGTCAATTCGATTCACTCCACGTGATAACTAGAAATGGCTGAGTGCACTGGATACAACAAAGGCTATGGGCCCTGACAACATCCCGGCTGTAGTGCTGAAGACTTGTGCTCCAGAACTAACTGCGCCTCTAGCCAAACTGTTCCAGTACAGTTACAACACTGGCATCTACCCGACAATGTGGAAAATTGCCCAGGTATGTCCTGTCCACAAAAAAGCAGGACAAATCCAATCCAGCCAATTACCGCCCCATCAGTCTACTCTCAATCATCAGCAAAGTGATGGAAGGTGTCGTCGACAGTGCTATCAAGCAGAACTTACTCACCAATAACCTGCTCACCGATGCTCAGTTTGGGTTCCGCCAGGACCACTTGGCTCCAGACCTTATTACAGCCTTGGTCCAAACTTGGACAAAACAGCTGAATTCCAGAGGTGAGGTGAGAGTGACTGCCCTTGACATCAAGGCAGCATTTGACCGAGTGTGGCACCAAGGAGCCCTAGTAAAATTGAAGTCAATGAGTATCAGGGGGAAAACTCTCCAGTGGCTGGAGTCATAACTAGCATAAAGGAAGATGGTAATGGTTGTTGGAGGCCAATCATCTCAGCCCCAGGGCATTGCTGCAGGGGTTCCTCAGGCCAGTGTCCTAGGCCCAACCATCTTCAGCTGCTTCAATGACCTTCCCTCCATCATAAGGTCAGAAATGGGGATGTTCGCTGATGATTGCACAGTGTTCAGTTCCATTTGCAAGCCCTCAGATAACGAAGCAGTCCGTGCCCGCATGCAGCAAGACCTGGACAATATCCAGGCTTGAGACGATAAGTGGCAAGTAACATTTGTGCCAGACAAGTGCCAGGCAATGACCATCTCCAACTCCAACAAGAGAGAGTCTAACCACCTCCCCTTGACAATCAACAGCAATACCATCGCCGAATTCCCCACCATCAACATCCTGGGAGTCACCTTTGACCAGAAACTTAACTGGACCAGCCACAGAAATACTGTGGCTACAAGAGCAGGTCAGAGGCTGGGTATTCTGCGGAGAGTGACTCACCTCCTGACTTGCCCAAAACCTTTCCACCATCTGCAAGGCACAAGTCAGGAGTGTGATGGAATACTCTCCACTTGCCTAGATGAGTGCAGCTCCAACAACACTCGAAGCTTGACACCATCCAGGACAAAGCAGCCCGCTTGATTGGCACCCCCATCCACCACCCCTAAACATTCACTCCCTTCACCACCGGCGCACCGTGGCTGTAGTGTGTACCATCCACAGAATGCACTGCACGACTAGCCAAGGCTTCTGCGCCAGCACCTCCCAAACCTGCTAACTCTTCCACCTAGAAGGACAAGGGCAGCAGGCACATGGGAACACCACCACCTGCACGTTCCCCTCAAAGTCACACACTGTCACGACTTGGAAATATATCGCCGTTCCTTCATCGTCGCTAGGTCAAAATCCTGTAACTCCCTTCCTAACAGCACTGTGGGAGAACCTTCACCACACGGACTGCAGCAGTTCAATAAGGTGGCTCACCACCACCTTCTCAAAGGCAATTAAGGATGGGCAATAAATGCTGGCCTTGCCAGCGACACCCCACATCCCATGAATGAATAAAAAAAATGTTTTTCCTTTCAAGTACTTATCCAGTTCCCTTTTGAAGGCCATGATTGAATCTGCCTCCACCACCCCTCGGCAATGCATTCCAGATCCTAACCACTCGCTGCGTAAAAAAGCTTTTCTTCATATCACCTTTGGCAATCACCTTAAATCTACGTCCTCCGGTCCTGGACCCTTCTGCCAATATGAACAGTTTCTCTCTATCTACTCTGTCTAGACCCTTCATGATTTTGAATACCTCTATCAAATCTCCTTGCAACAGTCTCTGTTCCAAGAACAACCCCAGCTTCTCCAGTCTATCCATGTAACTAAAGTCCCTCATCCCTGGAATCATTCGAGTAAATCTCTTCTGCACCCTCTCTAAGGCCTTCACATCGTTCATTGATGTGCGGCGCCCAGAACTGGAGACAATATTCCAGTTGTGGCCACACCAGTGTTTTATAAAGGTTCATTGTGAATTCCTTGCTTTTGTACTCTATGCCTCTATTTATAAAGCCCAGGATCCCGTATGCTTTTTTAAACCACTTTCTCAACCTGTCCTGCCACCTTCAACAATTTGTGCACATATACCCCAGATCTCTCTGTTCCTGTACTCCTTTTAGAATTGTACCCTTTAGTCTATATTGCCTCTCCTCGTTCTTCCTACCGAAATGTATCACTTCGCATTTTTCTGCGTTAAATTTCATCTATCACGTGTCGCCCATGCCACCAACCTGTCTATATCCTCTTGAAGTCTATCACTATCCTCCTCACTGTTCACTACACTTCCAAGTTTTGTGTCATCTGTAAATTTTGAAATTGTGCCTCGTACACCCAAGTCCAAGTCATTAATATATATCAAGAAAAGCAGTGGTCCCAGCACCGACCCCTGGGGAACACCACTGTACACCTCCCTCCAGTCCCGAAAAACAACCGTTCACCACTACTCTGTTTCCTGTTACTTAGTCAATTCTGTATCCATGTTGCTACTATCCCTTTTATTCCATGGGCTTCAATCTTGATGACAAGCCTATTATGTGGCACTTTATCAAACGCCTTTTGAAAGTCCATATACACCACATTAGCTGCATTGCCCTCATCTACCCTCTCTGTTACCTCATCAAAAACTCTATTAAGTTAGTTAAACACGATTTGCCTTTAACAAATCTGTGCTGGCTTTCGCTAATCAATCTACACTCGTCCAAGTGACTGCTAATTCTGTCCCAGATTACCGTTTCTAAAAGTTTCCCCATCACTGAGGTTAAACTGACTGGCCTATAGTTGCTGGGTTTAACCTTACGCCCTTTTTTTTGAACAAGGGTGTAACATTTGCAATTCTCCAGTCCTCTGGCACCACCCCCTTATCTAAGGATGATTGGGAGATTATGGCCAGTACCTCCGCAATTTCCACCCTTACTTCCCTCAGCAATCTAGGGTGCATCCCCTCCGGACCTAATGACTTATCTACTTTAAGTACATAGCTAGCCTTTCAAGTACTTCCTCTATCAATTTTTAGTCCATCCAGTATCTCAACTATACCTTCCTTTACTGAGACTCTGGCAGCATCTTCTTCCTTGGGAAAGACAGATGCAAAGTACTCATTTAGTACCTCGGCCATGCCCTCTGCCTCCAGGAGTAGATCTCCTTTTTGGTCCCTAATCGGCCCCACCCCTCCTCTTACTACCTGTTTACATGCCTGTAGAAGACTTTTGGATTCCCTTTTATATTTGCCACCAGTCTATCTTCATACTCTCTTTGCCCCTCTATTTCATTTTTTACTTCCCCTCTGATCTTACTATATTCAGCCTGGTTCTCAACCTGACATCTGTCATACGTCCCTTTTCTCTGCTTCATTTTACTCTCTCTCTCTCTCTCGTCATCCAGGGAGCTCTGGCTTTAATTGCCCCACCTTTCCCCCTTGTGGGAACGTACCTAGACTGTACCAGAACCATCTACTCCTTAAAGGCCACCCATTCTTCAATTACAGTTTTGCCTGCCAATCCTTGATTCCAATTTACCCGGGCCAGATCAGTTCTCATCCCATTGAAATTGGCCCTCCTCCAATTGAATATTTTTACTTTAGAGTGGTCCATGTCCTTTTCCACAGCTATTCTAAACCTTATGATATTATGATCGCTGCTCCCTAAATGTTCCCCCACTGACACCTGCTCCACTTGATCCACCTCATTCCCCAGATCCGGCAATGCCTCCTTCCTCGTTGGGCCGGAAACGTACTGGTCAAGAAAGTTCTCCTGAACACACTTCAAAATTTCCTCCCCCTCTTTGCCCCTTGTATTATTACTATCCCAGTCTATCTTACAATAGTTGAAGTTCCCAGTTATCACTACTCTATAGCTCTGCAATTTCCCTGCAAATTTGCTCCTCTATATCCTTCCCACTGGTTGGTGGCCTATAGAATACACCCAGTAGTGTGATGGCACCTCTTTTGTTTCTAACTCTCACCAAATAGATTCATCACATCCGGCACAGGGGCTGGACTGAGACACGAACAAAGCTGATTCTGTCCCACCTGCTCTGTAGCCGCCGACTGCCTCACGAGGTGAGGGGGGGGGGGGGGGGGGGAGGTGAGGGGGGGGAGGTGAGGGGGGGAGGGGAGGTGAGGGGGGGGGGGGGAGGTGAGGGGGGGGGGGGGGGAGGTGAGGGGGGGGGGGGAGGTGAGGGGGGGGGGAGGTGAGGGGGGGGGAGGGGGGGGAGGTGAGGGGGGAGGGGGGAGGTGAGGGGGGGAGGTGAGGGGGGGGAGGTGAGGGGGGGAGGTGAGGGGGGGGATGTGAGGGGGGGGGATGTGAGGGGGGGAGGGGGGGGAGGTGAGGGGGGGGAGGTGAGGGGGGGGAGGTGAGGGGGGGGGAGGTGAGGGGGGGGGGGAGGTGAGGGGGGGGGGAGGTGAGGGGGGGGGAGGTGAGGGGGGGGGGGGGAGGTGAGGGGGGGGGGAGGTGAGGGGGGGGGGTGAGGGGGGGGGGGAGGTGAGGGGGGGGGGGGAGGTGAGGGGGGGGGGAGGGAGGGAGTGAGGGGGGGGGGGAGGTGAGGGGGGGGGGGGAGGTGAGGGGGGGGGGGGAGGTGAGGGGGGGGGGAGGTGAGGGGGGGGGGAGGTGAGGGGGGGGGGGAGGTGAGGGGGGGAGGGGGGGGGATGTCCCACAGCCTCACCCGACACTGCCTCATCCTAGTGACCATTATTCATGCGCGAAGCCAGGTAGTGAGCGTTGGAAGGCTATTCGACAACAAGGCATCACAGACCAGCTCAGTCTAACCAGCATCTAAGACACACTCACTTTCCAGCAGGGATTGCTGGAGAGGGAGCAACAGCCTGGTCGATTCTCCTCTCTGAAGTATTACAGATGAACAAGAAGGATGCCTCCATGCTGGGCGGGGGAATGCACTCACCTGTAAGCCATAATAAACGCCACTAGCTTCTTGTAAAGGTCCAGGGTGTGCTTGTGCGGGTCGAAGGTGTTGGGGTGCAACTTCATGAAGGGCAGCACTATGCTGTTATATTCCTCTTCGATATTGAGCAGGTCTTTCTCGACTGCCAGCGCCACCCCTGTACCAAGCAGCAATCGGTTCCGCTCCTCCTCGGACCTGCGCAAACAATCAAAACCAAAATGAATCAATCAGTCGCACACTGGGCCGTCTCCCCCGCCTCCCTTCGGTTCTCCCAGCTGTCTAATTGGCCATTCGTCACTTGTGAGCCAAAGCAGTGACTGTAGGGCATTCGACTATGGAGGGCATCGCAGCTGAGCCCACTCCTGACACCTGGTTTCTATTTAACATTATGTACACAAAAGGGTTCCTGTCACAGCCGTCCTAAACTTCATCTGGTTTAAAAACCTACTGCCCCCCTCACTTCCTGAAGTCTGGCACCCTCCACCCCATCAGTGTTCTCACCATACGTTTACTTGTCAGGGATGAACGGCCCTGCTCTGAATCGAGGAGGTTACTCCTTAACATCTCAACATCCTCAACACACCAAGTCCAGGACCGGAACCCGGGGAGGGGAGGGAGTGGTTCCACTCCACTCATAGGGCAGCAGGGAGCTAGGATGGGTGGGGATGACACAGACTGAGGGGGAGACAGAGGAGGGCCCCCCGCCCCGGGCAAGGGGAGGGGGAAGACAGAGGAGGGCCCCCCCCGCCCCAGGCAAGGGGAGGGGGAAGACAGAGGAGGGCCCCCCCACCCCGGGCAAGGGGAGGGGGAAGACAGAGGAGGGCACCCCCGCCCCGGGAAAGGGGAGGGGGAAGACAGAGGAGGGCCCCCCTGCCCCAGGAAAGGGGAGGGGGAAGACAGAGGAGGGCACCCCCGCCCCGGGAAAGGGGAAGGGGAAGACCGAGGAGGGCCCCCCCAACCCGGGCAAGGGGAGGGGGAAGACAGAGAGGCCCCTCCGCCCTCTCAGGGCAAGGATTTGGGGGGGGGGGGGGGGGCATGGTCCCTGTTTGCATCCTGAGGTTTCCTTTGCTGATGAAAATTTGTTTAAACCTCAATATTTTGTCCCCATTGGCTCAACTCAGCTGGTTAAAGGACCGAGTAACTGAGCCTTCAACTGATTTAAGCCCATCCCGTCCCTCCCCAACAGCGGGCCTCTCACCAGAACATTGGGTGGTGCAGGGTGCTGATCCCAGGCCAGAGCGACAGGTAGGGTTTCCAGCGGGAATCAGTGCTTGTGATCTCGAACATCATGGAAAGCAGAAGCGGCACCCAGCCTGACTGGCTCTCCAATGCTGCCTCCTCTGAAAACAGACACCAAACAGCGGTTAAAGCACTCGAAACATGCCCCAGATACACAACCCCAGGAGCCTGGTTTTCAGACACACCTCCACAACTCTCCCCACAACTGAAACTTCACTCCTCTCTGCATTCCTTGGCTCACTGGGAGCACTCTCACCTCTAATTTAGAAGATTGTGGGTTCAAGTCCTAGAGACTTGAGCACAAAATCTAGGCTGACACTCCAATGCAGTACCGAGGGAGCACTGCACTGTCAGAGGTAGCTTTTAACAATCGCTCCATATCCTTCTCTAGTACACCCATGTTCTTACTTCCATCATTTATAAAAACTGATGCAAAATATTTCTTTATTATGTCTGCCATACCACCATCCACTACAATTAGACTCTCTGCTTCATTCCTGAGTGGTTGTAACCCTCTCCAATTATCCTTTTATGTGCTAATAAAAGCCCTTACAATTTGTTCTTAGATTATCTATGGTCTTTTTTCATTTTCCCTTTTAGCCCCTAATCTGCCCTTTCACCACCCCCCGACAACTACACTTTCTATTTTGTTCCTGCTTATCTTTAGCATCGTTAGCCCTACCTTTATCATCTACCTCCCTTTTACGTTTCAGTATAGTTTTAAACTCTATTCTTTCAAGCACTCCTTTTTGCCTTACAGGAATCTATTCATCCCATATTTGAAGATTTCCCATGGCTGATCCAACAACCTGTTTGAAAGAACGAACGAACTTGGATTTATTTGGCCAATTCATGAGCTCAGGACGTCCCAAAGTGTTTTACATCCAATGAAGTACTTTTTGAAGTGTAGTCGCTGTTGTAATGTAGGAAACGCAGCAGCTAATTTGCACACAGCAAGGTCCCACAAACAGCAATGAGATAATGACCAGATAATCTGTTTTAGTGATGTTGGTTGAGGGATAAATATTGGCCAGGACACTGGGGAGAACTCCCCTGCTCTTCTTCGAATAGTGCCACAGGATCTTTTACGTCCACCTGAGGGCAGACGGGGGTCTCGGTTTGTCCCATCCAAAAGACGAAGTTTGTGGACTTTTCTGCCCAGTTAATTTGAACCAGGTCCCTTCTTATCTCACTGAACTTTGCCTTTTTCCAGACCAGCACCCTTATCTTTGACTTCATTATCCTTCTCTAGTCTTACATCGAACCTAGCCATGTTGTGGTCGCTATTCCCCAATCGTTCTTCAACTCTCATCACTTATTTGCCCCACTATATTTCCCAAAACTAAAATTAAGCAAATGCTTCTTCCCTGGTTTGACTAGAAACATTCTAATCTCAAAAGCAGTCCTGGATGCATTCTAAAAAGCGTGCACCCTTTGATCATATACATTTTATTCTAGTCTATCTTGCGATAGTTAAAATCACCCAATATTATATTACTGGAGAGGAGGGGTTTGCTGATGGTTCAATGATTTTATTCAGTGAGTAGCTGAAGCACACAGATCAAGGCCCTGGTTTGATCCACGCTCCGTCCTGAGTTGGTTGATGTGCTGTTGAGGAGCTACAGTTGACTCAGTGGCCCTGGGTTTGGAAGGGCCACCATCAGCCAGGGTTCCCAACTCCCGATGCTATCCAACCCTTACTGGGGCACATGTGCATCTCAGGTTTGGACATGGCTGGGCTCGGCTATGATGCACCACATTGCTGAAGAGCCCACCGACTGTCCATGCTCACTTGTAAAGAATGGGCATCACGAGGAGGTACTGGAGGAGTCCAGCACCTGTGCAACCTTTCCTCAGCGAGAGTCAGTGCCTGCAGGTCAATATAATTAGCAAAGACAACCGGGAGGAGGTTGGGGCTGACAAGACGATACCTCTGTTGCCATTTACAGCTCCTCTAGACCCATCTTTTGTTTCTTTACTTGTCCCATTCCCACCCTCCTTGCTTTGCACCATCATCCCTTTTGTCATTTAATCACTCCTGCCCTCCACCCTATCAGAGACCTTCCCTTTTGTTCTTTCCCCCACTCCCCTTTCCCTGACTCTGTACTTGCTCAAAAACTGTTTAATCTTCAACTTATTCCAGTTCTGCCCAAGGGTCATTGACCTGAAACGTTAACTCTGTTTCTTTCTCCACCGATGCTGCCTGATTGCTGAGTATTTCCAGCATTTTCTGTTTTTATTTCAGATTTCCAGCATCCACAGTATTTTGCTCTTGACCTTGTGGGAATTAGTAACAAGGACCTAAGCTATCAAGGCGTGCAGTGAGGCCCCAAGCTCAGTAACTTGCATCAGCCAGACGGGTGGCTTTTGTGTTTGCTCAATTCCCTGGATAAATGTAGACTTTATTCTTCAATCTCGCCCGAGATCACCAACTCATCCAAATGGCCACATCTGAGCCTACACAGAGGTAGCACTCTCGCCTCGGAGTCAGAAGGTTGTGGGTTCGAGTCCCACGCCAGGCTAACACTCCAGTGCAGTACTGAGGGAGTGCTGCACTGTCGGAAGAGACGTTTTTCAGATGAGACGTTAAACAGATGCCCCGTCTGCCCTCTCAGGTGGACAGGAAGATTCCATGGCAATATTATGAAGAGCAGGAGAGTTCTCCCTGATGTCCTGGCCGATACTTATCCCTCAAACAACACCACTAAAAACAGATTATCTGCTCATTATCACATTGCTGTTTATGGGATCTTGCTGTGCACAAATTGGCTGCTGTTTTTTTTTTATTCGTTCATGGGATGTGGGCGTCGCTGGCGAGGCCGGCATTTATTGCCCATCCCTAATTGCCCTTGAGAAGGTGGTGGTGAGCCGCCTTCTTGAACCGCTGCAGTCCGTGTGGTGATGGTTCTCCCACAGTGCTGTTAGGAAGGGAGTTCCAGGATTTTGACCCAGCGACAATGAAGGAACGGCGATATATTTCCAAGTCGGGGTGGTGTGTGACTTGGAGGGGAACATGCAGGTGGTGTTGTTCCCATGTGCTTGCTGCTCTTGTCCTTCTAGGTGGTAGAGGTCGCGGGTTTGAGAGGTGCTGTCAAAGAAGCCTTGGCAAGTTGCTGCAGTGCATCCTGTGGATGGTACACACTGCAGCCACAGTGCGCCAGTGGTGAAGGGAGTCAATGTTTAGGGTGGTGGATGGGGTGCCAATCAAGCGGGCTGCTTTGTCCTGGATGGTGTCGAGCTTCTTGAGTGTTGTTGGAGCTGCACTCATCCAAGCAAGTGGAGAGTATTCCATCACACTCCTGACTTGTGCCTTGTAGATGATGGAATGGCTTTGGGGAGTCAGGAGGTGAGTCACTCGCCGCAGAATACCCAGCCTCTGACCTGCTCTTGTAGCCACAGTATTTATATGGCTGGTTCAGTTAAGTTTCTGGTCAATGGTGACCCCTAGGATGTTGATGGTGGGGGATTCGGTGATGTTAATGCCGTTGAATGTGAAGGGGAGGTGGTTAGACTCTCTCTTGTTGGAGGTGGTCATTGCCTGGCACTTGTCTGGCGCGAATGTTACTTGCCACTTATGAGCCCAAGCCTGGATGTTGTCCAGGTCTTGCTGCATGCAGGCACAGACTGCTTCATTATCTGAGGGGTTGCGAATGGAACTGAACACTGTGCAGTCATCAGCGAACATCCCCATTTCTGACCTTATGATGGAGGGAAGGTCATTGATGAAGCAGCTGAAGATGGTTGGGCCTAGGACACTGCCCTGAGGAACTCCTGCAGCAATGCCCTGGGGCTGAGATGATTGGCCTCCAACCACTACCATCTTCCTTTGTGCTAGGTACGACTCCAGCCTTCCTATATTACAACAGAGACCACACTTCTAAAGTACTTCACTGACTGTAAAGTGCTTTGGGAGGTCCTGAGGTTGTGAAAGGTGCTTTATAAATATAAGTCCTTCTTTCTTCCTTACACAGGAGGCGTCAAGAGATCAAGAGCAGGGACCCTGTCTGACATCCCCCGCCCTAGCCCCAGGCAGTGAGGCCAACTGCAGCACCCCTACTGCAGATCAGCCCATTCATCACAGGCCGAGGATCCAATCTGGGACCTTTCAGCCCCCTTAGGTCTCAGTATCAGATGGGGCAGTGCATTTACCCTGCCCCCGAATCACCAGCACCATTTCTGGCCAAAGTACCTTTCTTCAGTAAGTCGCGGATTGTCGTCGTGTGCTGGCTGAGCAGTGCTGACCTGGGAATGGAGAACAGCAGCTCTCCCTCTTCAATCTCATCCTTTGCCACCAGGCCATAATCTGCCACTGTGCCCTCCTTACTCACATAAACCTGGGTGGCAACCAAAAAAAACACAAAAATTATATAGTGAAAGCCGCGCATTAAATGCAACTCAAATGCTCGTTTGTAAAAATCGGAAATCACGAGATCACTGTGGGGATTAAAACAAGAGATGGGAGAGGAGTGTTAGGAATAATAAGTATGGTACAATAGTGATAGTAGTTACTATAGGGTTAACAGGGGGCTTTGAGTGCCAAGTAGAAAGCTGGGAGTGATGATGATGAAAGACAGCGAGGTGACATCGTGTCTACAAAGGTGGTGATAATTCAGGGACATGCAGACGCTGGAGTGTGAGAAATATCTGAGATAAGAAGGTGCTGCCCTCCAAGGTCGACCTGACCACTCGAGCGTGTGAAATGTCTGGAGAACAATAAAGAGTGAGTCACAATGCACATGCGGTTGTCTACGTGGCTGCTGCCATACTTGTGTACTAAATTTATGTACTACTAGCGTATTTACGTACTAACCTTACGTACTAAACTGTAGGAACTCTAAATGGTATTGATGAGGCGATCGTGAGCGGTCAGAGGGCTTAATTCACGGACCCCGATGAGTTCATTACTTGTAAGTATAAAGGTGCCTATCTCATAATGACTGCTTATGTTGGGTTTATATTCATTTGTTAAATAAATAATATTGATCAGACAACTCTCTGTCTCGAGTCCATGAACCTACATTGAAGTAAAAGGATAAGGATTGTCCTAACAAGGGGGAGGAGAGAATCAGCCTAGTTGCTAAGTTCAAGTGTGTGGATGTTGGGGTGAAGACAGGATCAGGTTTGGTCAAAGCATCTGCCCACACTCGCCGGCACGGATCGACCACTTGGGGAGAGCTACCCGTAGGAATAAGGAGGAGAAATGCTCTCTGTTTAAAGTCTGGGAGCCAAATTCCTGAGGAAGCAACAATCAGAGCCTGAGCCCTTTTCTGAGAAGAGGAACCAGCCCCTGCCACTGTCAGACACCCAAAATCAGCCAGCTCCAGACTACAGGAGTATCGTCACAGCCTCGAAGCACGAGCTGTCACCAGGGAGCTGGCAAAGTAGCAAAATACTTTAGTGATACTCTCACCTCAGCAATATATAACCAGCGGCATGGCTCATTCACAAACATTTTAAACGTTCAGAATGGAGACGACCTCAGGGCTGACACCTCTGACTGGTCATGCTCATAAATCAGTTCCCAGGCTTCACCAGGCCACACCTACTGCTTAGAAGTGTTTTGCCATTAATTAAACTTTCAGTTACAATGTTGGAATGATTTAAGTTATTTCAATTTTCAGTTTTTAGTGTGGAACTGTCATGGATGCTTTGTGTTTGTTGTGGAGTGAGATTCCTGGATCCGATTGGTGCCTGCTAACCACATGGTTAGAAAGGACCAATTAGAGACCAAGTAGGAATTGTACATTCACACAGGTACACAAAATGTGATTGGGTAGACTGATAGATTTCCCGGTCTGAAGTACAGGACTGCTGTACAGAATACAGACAGTGAGAAAATAACAAGCTCAGGCTACTGCTTGCTTAATGTCAAAGCTGCTCCTGAATCAGCCAAGCAGCACAACCTAACAACTTCTTTTAACTAACAACCATCCTCCAGACCACACGATGCCTCGTTGGAAGGTCGATGCCTCTCTCTGGGTGACCAGCAGCTGCAGTGATGTGATATGGCTCCCCAGCCCACTGCTGTGAAACACAGTCTCATCCCCATCCCCATCCCTGGGGGCAAGACAAGCACTCATAGGGACATGGGAATTGCTGGACGAGAAAAGACCAAGGTCCATCTAGTTTGCCTTCTACCTTCCCGGTAGTCGCATGACCCAATGATAATGGAGTTATTGACTAATCACAACAATCAATCTCTATCAATTAGTCTAAAACAGACCCAGACATGAGAAACAGTGAAGCTCACCTCTCATCAACATCTGGCAAGCAAGAATCCTCCCCCCTCCCAGATCTCCACTCTCCATCGAGATGTTTTCAGGCACCAGGGAGCAACTGGAGATTCCCCACTGCCAACAGCAGGAGAATGGAACAAGCAACTTAACCCCTTCCAAGTAACCGTGGGCACGCTGCCATTTACTCTCTGTTGGGATATTTAAAAATAAAAACAGATACCCAATTCTCTCTCTGTTCCCTCCCCTCACCTTCGAGCTGAGCTCCAGCCCCGACTGTCTGCACCAGTCCAGGAATCGGTCCAGCGCTTCCTCCATCTCTTGTTCCGGATTTCCGGGCGTTTCCGCAGACTCAACCTACGGTGTGGGAGAAATGTCAAAGATCAGACAGTGTCCACAGAAAGCCAGTCCCAGCTCAGCGGCACTGCCCATAGCAATACTATAGGAGAAGGCCCCAGCCTCAATCCCTCGTCTGCCTTGAGGTAGCTGACCCCATACAGGGAAGCGGGGTAAGAACATAAGAAATAGGAGCAGGAGTAGGACATACGGCCCCTCGAGCCTGCTCCGCCTTTCAATCAGATCACGGCAGATCTTATTGAATCTCCACTTTCCTGCCCGATCCCCATATCCCTTGATTCCCCTAGAGTCCAAAAATCTATCAATCTCAGCCTTGAATATACTCAATGACTCAGCATCCACAGCCCTCTGGGCTAGAGAATTCCAAAGATTCACAACCCTCTGTGTGAAGAAATTCCTCCTCATCTCAGTCTTGAATGGCCGATCCCTTATCCTGCGACTATGCCCCCTAGTTCTAGACTCTCCAGCCAGGGGAAACAACCTCCCAGCATCTACCCTGTCAAGACCCTTCATAATCTTATACGTTTCAATGCAATCACCTCTCATTCTTCTAAACTCCAAAAAGTATAGGCCCATTCTACTGAACCTTTCTTCATAGGACAACCCTCTCAACCCAGGAATTAATCTAGTGAACCTTTGTTGCACCGCCTCCAAGGCAAGTATATCCTTGGATAAGGAGACTAAAACTGTACGCGGTACTCCAGGTGTGGTCTCACCAAAGCCCTGTACAACTGTAGTAAGACTTCCTTACTCTTGTATCCAAAACCCCCTTGCAACAAAGGCTAACATGCCATTTGCTTTCCTAATTGCCTGCTATACCTGCATACTAACTTTTTGTGTTTCTTGTATGAGGACACCCAAATCTCTCAATTTAATAGTTTCGCACCATTTTAAAAATATTCTGTTTTTCTATTCTTCCTACCATTTCCCCACATTATACTCCATCTGCCACCTTCTTGCCCACTCACTTAATCTGTCTATTTCCCTATGCAGACTCTGTGCCCTCCTCACAGCTTGCTTTGCCACCTAGCTTTGTATTAGTCCCTTCATCTAAGTCATTAATATAGATTGTAAATAGTTGAGGCCCAAGTACCAATCCTTGCAGCACCCCACTAGTTACAGCCTACCAACCGGAGAATGACCCATTTATCCCTACTCTCTGTTTTCTGTCCTTTAGCCAATCCTCTGTCCATGCTAATAATACCCCAACCCCATAAGCACTTACTTTGTGTAACAACCTTTTATGTGGCATCTTATCGAATGCCTTTTGAAAATCCAAATATACCACATCCACTGGTTCCCCTTTATCTACCCTGCTAGTTACATCCTCAAAAAACTAATAAATTTGTCAAACACAATTTCCCTTTCATAAAACCATGTTGACTCTGCCTAATTATATTATGATTTTCTAAGTGCCCTGTTACCACTTCCTTAATAATGGATTCCAGTATTTTCCCGACTACTGATGTCAGGCGAACTGGCCTGTAGTTCCCTATTTTCTCTCTCCCTCCTTTCTTGAATAGGGATCGTTCCAGAATCTAGAGAATTTTGGAAGATCATAACCAATGCATCCACTATCTCTGCAGCCACCTCTTTTAGAACCCTAGCATGTAGGCCATCAGGTCCTGGGGATTTGTCGGCTTTTAGTCCCTTAGTTTGTCCAGTACTTTTTCTCTAGTGATATTAATTGTTTTAAGTTCCTCACTCTGATTTACCCCTTGGTTCCCCACTATTTCTGGTATGCTTTTTGTGTCTTCTACTGTGAAGACAGATACAACATATATGTTTCAATACATCTGCCATTTCCTGATTCCACATTATAATTTCTCCTGTCTCAGCCTCGAAGGGACCAATTTGCTACTTTCTTCCTTTTTACAGACTTGTAGAAGCTCTTACAATCTGTTTTTATATTTCCTGCTAGTTTACTTTCATATTCTATTTTCTCCCTTTTTATCAATTTTTTGATCGTCCTTTGTTGGTTTCTAAAACTCTCCCAATCCCCAGGCTTATAACTCTTCTTGGCAACAATATAGGCCTCTTCTTTCAGTCTAATACTCTCCTTAACTTCTTTAGTTAGCCATGGGTGGATCAGTTTTTATTTCTCATTGGAATGTATATTTGTTGAGAATATTGAAATATTTCTTTAAATGTTTGCTTTTCAACTGTCAAACCCTTTAATTTAATTTCCCAATCTACCTTTGACAATTCGCCCCTCATACCATAAGGGCATTACAATTAGCTTCAGCACTCCTGGGTGGGGAAAACCAGCACGGATCGACCCCCTCCCTGATCACTACGTTGGGATGAGGACGGGATTGGGCTCGGCTGTGATGCCCCTCTCGGTTGGACAGCCCGCTGGTGCTCACTGTTTAGGCCCGCGCCGTGGAGTCGGTCCCTATGAGGAGGGAGGGGAGAGAAGGAAACTGGCAAACAGAAAATGAGTGGGGTCGACGCGATAGGGCGCTGAATGGTAAATGGAGAGGCAAGAGCGGGCAACATGGGCCAAGGCAGGTGGGCGAGAGGTCTGAAGGTTAACGTGTGCACAGCTCCACCATCCTCCCTCCCTCCCCCAATTCAACACTTATGCAGACAGGATCCAGACAGCCAACTAAAACACAGAACATCGTTTCTATGGATATCTCAAGTCCCCTCCACCCCCTCCAACCCTCCCCCTTTTCTATCTTGTCTACCGTGTTTTCTCCCCCTAGAAACTGCATTTCCCATACACACCAGACGTGACTGCAGGCCGCACTCTGCCCCCAACCAAGTATCGGAGAGCTGACACTCGTCTGCACTTAAACACATTAAACGCAGGCCCACAACACTTCACTCTCTTATGCACCTCTGCTCAGGGTCTTCTGGATGGCTGAATGTGCCAGGAATCTGCTGCTCAGCTCTGCTCCCTCTTAGACTGGGTTTGAAAGCAGCTCAGACTGATGGGCTGTAAGTCTTCACTTATCCCCCTTATCCTGGTCCTGATTTTATCAATTCACTTACTGCAAGTTCTTTCATCTTGCTCCTCTACCTGGATCACACATTCCCCCCCCCCCCCCCTCTTTTCACCTTCTCCCCAGGTCTCAGCCACCCCTCCCGCCCACCCACCTCTCCCTCCCGCACCCCCCCCCCCCCGCCACCACTCCCTCCCTCCCGCACCACCCCGCCCACCCCTCCCTCCCTCACCCCGCCCACCCCTCCCTCCCTCACCCCGCCCACCCCTCCCTCCCTCACCCGCCCCTCACCCCCCTTCCCTCACACCCCCCTTCCCTCACACCCCCCTCCCCTCACACCCCCCTCCCCTCACCCCCCTCCCTCACACCCCCCTCCCTCACACCCCCCTCCCTCACACCCCCCTCCCTCACACCCCCCTCCCTCACACCCCCCTCCCTCCACCCTAGCATCTCTCTCTCTGCAACCCCCCTCAGTACCTCTCCATCAGCCCCCTACTGCTCCTCATTCCACTTTGCCAACCTGTGGTGCCCTCTGCTCCTGTCTCAGAGCCCGTGAGCCCCCACTTCCCTCCACTGAGATGAAATTTGTGTGTGGGAGAATGTTCATCTTGAGGAAAAGGCAACCCGTCAAAAGAAAGCTGCCTAAATCCTGTCAAAAACTAACCAACCCTCTGGAAGTGAAACTCTAAGAGATTATTGTGTCAGTTGGCAAACAAAACCCTTCAGCACAACAATAAACAGACATGGGGGGGGGGGGGAGGGGGGAACGGGGGGAGGCTCCAGCTCTGCCCCCTAGGCCGGTGAGGCATAAACCAATGATCCAAACCGGCTCTGACCCCAACACAACTCGCACTAGGACCCCGCAACCACATTTTATCGGCAACGGCGGGGAGCAAACGTCTGACCTGAACCTAACCGGCCACAAACCCCGCGGGAAGCGCAGCGCCCGGGCCCGGGCCCGAGCCCGAGCTCTCTCCCCCGGGCCCAGAGCTATTTGTTGTGAGCGCACCGGGTTTGTGTTTGACGAGGAGCCGCCCACCTTCGGCCGCTTGGCCCGGGACGCCATCCTGCCGCTCTTTAACTGCCCGACCGTTCACCGGCTCGCGCGTCCCACTCACTTCCGGCCCAGGCAATCACTTCCCGTTCAGAGAGCAGGCGACGGACCCGCCCCTTAAAGGAGCAGCGCGCCCAAAAGGTACAGAGGCTGCACCCCATGGCCGACTAGGCACATGCAGCAGACAGTGAGTGTAACCCACCGAGGGCAGCCACATTTAATCACTCCTACCCTTCACCCTCCCTTTTGTTCTTTCCCCTGGCTCTGCAATTGTTTAAAAGGTGTTCATCTCTAACATTTGCTGTTATTGTTCCAGGTTTTGAATCCCCAGTTAGTGCAGTAGAGACCCAACGACTGACCTCAACTACCCTGGGCTAATGAGTTCCTGCTCCTGTTAACTTGCCAGGGACATCTGCTGTGAGCGGCTGTCGGAATCAGCTACGAGTATACGAAAATGACGGACAGGAAAAGACCCGCTTGTCCATCCAGCCTATTCCATTCAATGCCCGATGCATCACGATACAAACATTCCCCACCCTGCCCTGAGCCACGGAATCTCCTAGGAATGGAAAAAAACAGATGAAAACCCAGGCCAATTAAAGGGAAAAAATCTGGAAAATTCCTCTCCAACCTCCTTAGGCAATCAAAACTCGCCCAGAAGACCACATTGGCCCTGATTGTTACAGGATATCGACCTCTTATATGAGGTGACCTCCGCCGCAGCCAGAAACAGGTCCAGCTCTCACTTGCAGGAGAATCAACATTCATTGCACGAGCTGACAGCCTGTTTCACAGGTCCACTATTCTCTGGGAAAAGAATAACCGCCTAACATCCAACCTAGTTCTGCCCTTACATAACTTGTAAGAGTGACTCCTGGTTCTCCCTAACCTACTCAGTTAAAATAAATGCTCCACATAAACACAATCTAGTCCCATCATTATTTTATAAACCTCGATCAAATCACTCATAAGTCTACGCTTCTCTAAAATATAGAGTCCCCGCTGGCTGAGCCTATCTGGGTAACTAAGGTTTTATAAACTGGGAATTAATCTTGTGACCCTCCTCTGCACCCTTTTTAAAGCCTCAATATCACCCACCATATGAGGAGACAAAACTGGACATGGTATTCTAACTGAGGCCTAACCGAGGTCTTGTACAAGGACAGAATGGTATGCTTTGTCTTATAGACAATTGTACTAAAAATGCACCCTAGGACCTTGATCACTTTAGCTATAGCTTTGTGGCATTGGTCATGGATCTTTAGAGAGATACACTATAACTCCCAGAGCTCTTTCTTTCACCACTGGCTTTAATCCTTTTCCTTATAGGGTGTAGGAAGTTCAGCATTTGACCTGCCCACGTGCATGACACTGCACTTTTCTAAGTTAAACGTCATTTGCCAGTTACGGGCCCAATCCCCCAACACATCCAGATCTGCTTGTAGTAGTCGAGCATCGTCTACAGTCCTGACGCTCGCACATATCTTGGTATTGTCCATAAACTTGCGGATCATTCCCCCAACACCCACATCTAGATCATGAATAAAAATAGTAAATAGCAAAGGTCCTAACACCGATCCCTGCGGGACACCACTGTAACCGGGACACCACTGTAACCGGGACACCACTGTAACTGGGACACCACCGGTAACCAGGACACCACTGTAACTGGGACACCACCGGAAACCAGGACACCACTGTAACCGGGACACCACCGGTAACCAGGACACCACTGTAACCGGGACACCACCGGTAACCAGGACACCACTGTAACCGGGACACCACCGGTAACCAGGACACCACTGTAACTGGGACACCACCGGTAACCAGGACACCACTGTAACCGGGACACCACTGTAACCGGGACACCACTGTAACTGGGACACCACCGGTAACCAGGACACCACTGTAACCGGGACACCACCGGTAACCAGGACACCACTGTAACTGGGACACCACCGGTAACCAGGACACCACTGTAACCAGCTGCCCTCCTTAGACAAATAGCTTCCCAAAAGTCACTGGCCAGCTTCACACCTCAGGAATGGGTGAGGTACCAGAATCAGTAACTGTGGAGGTCCCACCTACGGGAAGATCATTCTAAGCAACCACAGGAGATCACTGCTCCATTTCCCAGTTGTTGGTGAGTTGCAACATGCAAGTCACCGACACATTGTTCGCAGCATCAGTGATTTCATCAGTGCAAATGTGTATTTGTATCTGTGTGTATCAGTTTGTCTTTGCATGTGTGTGTCAGTATATGTGTGTGTCAGTGTATCTATATCTGTGTGTGTCACTGTGCATCTGTATCTGTGTGTGTCAGTGTGTATCTGTATCTTTGTGTCAGTGTGTACTTATATCTGTGTGTGTCAGTGTGTATCTGTATCTTTGTGCTTGTATCAGTATGTATCTGTGTGTGAGTGTTTGTGTCATTGTGTATCTGTATGTGTTTGTCAGTGTGTATCTGTATGTGTGTTTTATTATGTATCTGTGTGTGTTTGTCAGTGTGTATCTGTGACTGTGTGTCATTCTGTATTTATATCCGTGTTTGTGTCAGCGTGTATTTGTGTCTTTGTCCATGTATATCTGCATCTGTGTGTCAGTGTGTATCTGTGTGTGTGTCAGTGTGTATTTTTATCTGTGTGTCTGCTTGGGTCAGTGTGTATTTGTATCTGTGTGTTTGTGTCTGTGTATCTGTATCCGTGTGTGATTATGTCAGTGTGTATTTGTATATTTGTATGTATATCTGTGTCAGTGTGTAATTGTGTTTTTGTGTGTCAATGTGTATATGTATCTGCATATATGTCTGTGTCAGTGTGTATATGTATCTGCATGTATGTCTGTGTCAGTGTGTATTTGTATTTGTGTGTGTCAATGTGTATATGTATCTGCGTACATATCAGTGGGTGTCTGTATCTCTGTGTGTCATTGTGTATCTGTATATGTGTGCGTGTTTGTATCAGTGTGTCAAAGGTTGGTTGCTAGGCACTGCAGTATCAGTGATGTCATAAAGCAGTGACATTTACATGAGTATTGTGACATCATGCGACGTAACCTAGCAGCAGTGAAACACCCACGTCCCTTATCTATTATTGGTGTTGCCATGCCAATCAGCCAGCGACCAAATTCTTATCTTCCTATGAATCTGAGCACCACGGGCTCATGTCCACAGATGAGGCTGGACTGAACCATTTAACTCAACCCTTCCTCTTAGAAGGACGCAGGTGGGTAAGGAGGGGTGAAGGGAGAGCTGGACTTACTGCTGGAAAGGACTCAGACCGCGGAGCTCCAAATTAGGAAAATAGGAACAGGAGGAGGCCATTCAGCCCCTCGAGCCTCTTCCACCATTCAATTAGATCATGGATGATCTGTATCTTAACTCCATTTACCCGTCTTGGTTTCCTAACCCTTACTACCCTTACCTAACCAAAATCTATCAATCTCAGTTTTGAAATTTTCAATTGACCCCCAGCCTCAACAGCTTTTTAGGGGAGAGAGTTCCAGATTTCTACTACCCTTTGTGTGAAGAAGTGCTTTCTGACATCCAGCCCAGATCTAATTTTAAGGTTCTGGATTCACCCTCCAGAGGCTATAGTTTCTCCATCTATCCTGTTAACTCCTTTGATCATCTTAAATACTTTAATTAGAACACCCCTTAATCTTCTATAATTCAAGGGAATACAAGTCTAGTCTATGCAACCTGTCTGCATAATTTAACCCTTTAAGCCCTGGTATCATTCTGGTGAATCTGCACTGCACTCCCTCCAAGGCCAACATATCCTTCCAGAGGTGCAGTGGCCAGAACTGAATGCAGTTCTCCAGATGGGGTCTAATCAGAGCTCTGTACAGCTGGAACATAACTTCAACCTCTCTGTATTCCAGCCCCCGTGGGATAAAGGCCAACATTCCATTAGCCTTTTTAATTATTTTTTGTACCCATCCATTAGTTTTTAGTGATTTCTGTACTTGGACCCCTAAATTTCTCTGCTGATCCACAGGTCCTAGCTTTCTTAGGTCCAAAGTGGATGACCTCACACTTCCCTACGTTGCAGTCCATCTGCCACAGTTTTGCCCACTCACTTAATCTATCAATGTCCCTTTGCAACTTTCTGTTCCCATCTACACTCCCATCCGCCAGTCAGTCAAACTTGTGTCTGATAAACCGCTGGAATATATAATACTGGATGAAATTATAACATATTTGGAGAAACACGAGTTAATCCGGGTCAGTCAGCACAGATTTCTAAATAGGTGGTTCTCGACCAACCTATAGAATTTTTGGAAGAAATAACAGAGAGGATAGATTAAAAACACAGTGACTGTATTTATAGGGATTTTCAAAAAGCATTTTCTTTTATTCATTCTCGGGAGGTGGGCGTCGCTGGCAAGGCTGGCATTTATTGCCCATCCCTTGTTGCCCTGACTGAGTGACTTGCTAGGCAGTTTCAGAGGGCAGTTAGGAATCAACCACATTGGTGTGGGACTGGAGTCACATACAGGCCCAGACCGGGTAAGGATGGCAAGTTTCCTTTCCTAAAGGACGTTATTGAACCAGTTGGGTTTTTATGACAATCCGACAGCTTCTTGGTCACTTTTACTGACACTGGAATTTTATTTCCAGATTTGATAAGGTACCGGCCACGTGAGACCTTTGGCAAAGACAATGGCACATGGAATTAAGGGTGATGTGGCCATGGGGTTAAAGGGCAGAAAGCGAAGGGGAAGGGTAAAGGGAAGTTCCCTTGAATGGAAAGATGTGGTGAGTGGTGTTCCGCTCGGGTCCGTCTTGGGGCCAATCTTATTTATTATGTACAGAAATGATGAGGGGACAAAAATACAATTTGTTGATGACACCAAATTTCCAGGTATAACAAACTGTGACGAAGATTGTGAGAAACTGTAAAGGACATAGATCGACTGGTAGGGCGAGTTAGATAGGTGGCAGAAACAGCTCAGTGTAGAAAAATATAAAGTAATACATAGGGGAACTAGAGAAGGGAAAGAGACCATAAATGGTGAGGTTTTAAATGGGGTAGAGGAGCAGAGTGGCCTTTGTGAGCAGATGCACAGGTAATTAAAGGAGGAACAAGCCTTGCTTTTGTATCTAAAGACTGGAGTTAAGTTACAATTGAGGGCAGCCCTAGGCTTTGGTAGCACTGAAGAATGGTACTGGAGATTTGGCAGCACTGGGGAATGGTCCTGGGGAATGGTCCTGAGAATTGGTAACACTAGCGAATGGTCCTGGGGATTGGTAGCACTGGGGATTGGTCCTGGGGAATGGTCCCGGGGAATGGTCCTGAGGAACGGTCCTGGGGGATTGGTCCAAGGGGATTGGGGAACAGTCCTGGGGAATGGTCCTGGGGAATGGTCCTGGGGGATTGGTCCAGGGGCATTGGTCCTGGGGGATTGGTCCATGGGGAACAGTCCTGGGGAATGGTCCTGGGGATCGGTCCTGGGGAATGGTCCCGGGGATTGGTCCTGGGGGATTGGTCCAGGGGGACTGGTGCTGGGGGAATGGTCCTGGGTGATTGTCCTGGTGAATGGTTCTGGGGATCGGTAGCATTGGGGAATTGGTCTTGGTGAATGGTCCTGGGGATTGGTCCTGGGATTTTATAGCACTGGGTGGGGTTGCTGAAGTTTGGTATTACTGTGGAAGGGGAGGGGAGGGTCTTTGATCTGGTATCACTGTGGAAGGGGAGGAGAGGGGAGGGTCTTTGATCTGGTATCACTGTGGAAGGGGAGGGGAGGGTCTTTGATCTGGTATCACTGTGGAAGGGGAGGGGAGGGTCTTTGATCTGGTATCACTGTGGAAGGGGAGGGGAGGGTCTTCGATCTGGTATCACTGTTGAAGGGGAGGGGAGGGTCTTTGATCTGGTATCATGGCATAATGACTAAATAGTAATTCAAAATTAGAACTCCACCTTAAATAAAATTGTTGGGAGATGGTTGCAAATGGTTACAAAAATACTTTGTTTAAATAAAACATAATATATATAAATAAGATGTTCTAGTAAAGTTCTCTTCCTGTCAGTTAATCCTTTAGAACCATAGCTTGGCCTCTCCATCTCCTCCTTTTATGGCACAATCTGGACCTACACAGAAAAATCTGGCAACAGAGTGTCGGAGTGTGTGTACCAGGCAATTCCATACAGGTCAATACGAAAAGTTGTGCAACTTTCAGAATATACTTTATCCCTCACCACAAAAATACGTCAAAAGTGATGATAAAAATTTAAGATCGGAAGTTTGTCCAAGGATACTGTGGGTTGGGAGGACAGCAAATTAGTTGTGTTTTGATATCTGAATCCCTGGAGTCTTCCGGCCTTGTAATACAGTCCTGGCCGTAGTTTAATCTGTAATCTTCAAAAGCTAATCTCCGACGCATTTTGCACACACCAGTGTAAACTGGCCACACATCAGCGGAGAAAGGATATATGACGGGTGTGAAATTGATCTTCACCAGTAGTGCAAAATGGCCGATAGTGAATTGGCCGCCCGTTTTATGCCCCGCCCAATCTTCTTCCCCATTGACTTCAATCGGGCGGGCTGCCGATTTGCTATCGCCCACTTTGCGCTACCACCGCAGGCAGGTTTCACCCTCGTGTTTTCTTCCTTATATCGGTTTCTGCTCTCATCTACTGGCCAAAAGTTGAGCAAGTGAAACCGGTGGTGCCACCTCATTAAATTTCAAAGCAAAGATTGACACCACCGTGTCAGCCAGTGAGTTGGAGGCGGGGCTGACACGGGGTACAAGTATAGAGAGGGGAAATTTAAGGCACCACATAGTGACGCAACTATTCCCAGCCAGAATGGAGATTATACTTGTAAAATCTAAGATGGAGACATGCAAATAAGGACAATGCAGGGATGGAATGTAATGTTTCTTGAATGGTAAACTAGTGAATAGGATCTAATAATGTGTACCATTCTTTGTTGGATTCTATCATTCAAATAGATTTTTGCTTTGAATAAACTTTTAAAACTAAAACTGGGCAGCTTAGAAAAGGGGGTGGGATGAGGTGATTATCTCTCAAATGCTGAATGTACAGTCATCAATGGGGATCCATTCTGTTTCAGGTATCATTGTGAAACTGGTCTGTCAGTAAGCACAGCAAACAGAGGAGACAGATGGAAAACAAGGTCCTCAAGTATAAACGTTAATGAAGGCATTTGAAGACACAAAGGAAAATTCAATGGATAAATTTAATCCTGTAATTGTGAAATATATCATTTTTGAATTTGTTATTTGATTTAAATGCTTATTTTGGAGAGAGAGATTTTAGTTACTGCAGAAAAATGGCAGTTGAAAAATATTTTCAGAAAGCGTTTTGAACGATTAGTGGGAACCCCATGGCCAAATTGCATAATCATAGTGATGAGTTTACAGAGGCAAAACCCATTATAAACATGGACATGGGCATTTATAATGGGAAAAAGCTGACACAAAAAGAGCCCAGTTGTAAGATTTTTAATAAGAAAGCAGTAGATTCCCCCTAGGTTTGCGCACAGTGAGTTAAAGAATTCGCTGTGTTATGAACTGCTCATGCTCAGACTGTACAATACAAATTCATCTCGCATACTCACAGTTCTGGGAAAAAATATCACGTCCATACCCAGGCTTTTGGGAGATGCCAAGGTAAACACTTTAACGAAGGCATTAAAAGACACAAAAGACAATTCAATGGATAAATTTAATCACATTATTTTGAAATATGTAATTTTTTGAATTAATTTTGTTTAAACCCTTATTTTGGATATTAGAAATTTCAGTTACTGAGAAAAAAAATGGCACACAACAAACATTTCAGAAAGCAATGAGTGATTTGTGAGAATCCAAAGACCAGATTGCAATGAAAGAGATGAGTTTACATAGGCAAAACCAAGGCTGTGCACGGAGACATGAGATTTATAGTAAGATATAAACAGTGACCATTCAGTTATGTGATCATTTGATTATGTGATCATTCAATTATAGTGATCATAGGTGCAAGTGCAAGGTTGCTTTACTGCAAGCTATCATGATTGGTTCATTTTAAGGATGTCCACAGTCTTTTGTCTGGGTGGATCCTAGAAGTTCAAGACTACCCCTCTACAGTAATATCTCTGTGCACTCACAATATACTGCTCAGCACCGCTATACCGAGGTCCATTCTGCCACTAGTGTCATCATTGAGTACATTATTGAAATGAAAGGTACTACAGGTTCCTGGTTCAGTATGAGACACTCCTCAACGTTGTCCACTTAAGATAGAAGAAAGAACTTGCATTTCTATAGCACCTTTCACGACCTCAGGACGTCTAAAGTAATTTACAGCCATTGAAGTATAGTGACTGTTGTAATGTAGGAAACGCGGCAGCCAATTTGCACACAGCAATGACCAGATAATCTGGTTTCGTGATGTTCGTTGAGGGATAAAAATTGGCCAGGACACCGGGGAGAACTCCCCTGCTCTTCTTTGAAATAGTGCCATGGGAAATTTTACATCCATGTGAGAAGGCAGACAGGGCATCAGTTTAACGTCTCATCCAAAAGCAGCACCCCTGACAGTGCAGCACTCCCACAGTACTGAAGTGGGACTTGAACCCATGACCTTCTCACTCAGAGGAAAGAGTTCTACCAACTGAGCCACAGCTGGTCTGAAGAGCAGTGGTTGTGTTCTGCCTGTTGCCTTCGAGGCAGTGCAATGAAAGTTCACTAGATTAATTCCTGGGATGAGAAGGTTGTCCGATGAAGAGAGGTTGAGTAGAATGGGTCTATACTCTGGAGTGTAGAAGAATGAGAGGTGATCTCATTGAAACATATAAGATTATGAGAGGGCTTGACAGGGTAGATGCTGAGAGACTGTTTCCCCTGGTTAGAGAGTCTAGAACTAGGGGCATAGTCACAGGATAAGGGGTCGGCCATTCAAGACTGAGATGAGGAGGAATTATTTCACACAGAGGGTTGTGAATCTTTGGAATTCCCTACCCCAGAGGGCTGTAGATGCTGAGTCATTGAATATATTGAAGGCTGAGATAGATAGATTTTTGGACTCTAAGTGAATCAAGGGATATGGGGATCGGGCAGGAAAGTGGAGTTGAGGTCAAAGATCAGCCATGATCTTATTGAATGGCGGAGCAGGCTCGAGGGGCCGTATGGCCTACTCCTGCTCCTATTTCTTATGTTCTTATGTTGCACATCTTTGCCTTACAAGGAGGCCACCTCATGGCGTGCCATGAATAGAATGCAGAAGGGAATCTGTTGCTGGCAGCAAGAGACGTTTGTGCCAATCTGATATGGGAGATCTTCTCTTGCCCACCACACCTGCCCAATGTATCAACAGTCTTGTCTGCATCTATCTTCTTCCCACCACAAAGACTGCATCTTCTTCCCTACCTTTTCTGTGGCCTTAACTCTCACGGTTCCTGTTCAAACCCCTCATCAAACTTCCCAATCTTGCCAGTAATCATGTCAGCACCCACAGATTTCCTTTTCACTCTATTGTGTGAATTTGTCTACTCCTTCTTACCACTTGGTTTTAACAACTTGTATTTATATAGCACCTTAACATAGTAAAAGGTCCCTTGGTGCTCCACAGGAGTGTAATCAGATAAAAACTGACACCGAGCCACATAAAGAGATATTAGTACAAGTGACCAATAGCTTGGCCAAAGAGGTAGGAATTAAGGAGCATCTTAAAGGAGGAGAGAGGTGGAGAGGTTTAGGGAGGGAATTTCAGAAATTAGGGCCTGGGCAGCTGAAGGCACGGCCGCCAATGGTGGAGTGATGAATATTGGGGATGCACAAGAGGCCAGAATTGGAGGAGCGCAGAGATCTCAGAGGGTTGTAGGGCTGGAGGAGGTTACAGTGGTAGGGGAGGGGGCAACATCAGAGAGGGATTTGAAAACAAAGATGAGAATTTTAAATTCGAGGTGTTGGCAGATTGGGAGCCAATGTAGGTCAGCGAGCACAGGGGTGATAGGTGAACGGGACTTGGGGCAGTAGAGTTTTGGATGAACTGAAGTTTATGGAGGTTGCAAGGTGGGAGACCGGCATTTAAGAAAATAAGAAATAGGAGCAGGAGTGGGCCTTACGGCCCTTCGAGCTTTCTCCGCCATTCAATGAGACCATGGCTGATCTTCTACCTCAACTCCAATTTCCCACCCGATTCCAAAGATTCACAACCCTCTGAGTGAAGAAATTCCTCCTCATCGCAGTCCTAAATGTCCAACCCCTTATCCTAAGACTGTTGAAACTTAACACTATACAAATGCATTAACACCCAAACAAAGTAGTACAAAGAGAAACTTTATTGCACCCCAACTTGTATACAAGTGGAAGAGTACCTCAACAGTGGTTGAGGGTACAACTTCGCTGAGTCAATGAAACAGCTCATGTTTATACAATTCAGTAGACAACGCCCACCTGTTACAGAATATGGGCGTACACATACATTCTTTGTTGGCTCAGGTAGTTGGTCAATCAAGTAGTGAGCCTGCCCCCGATCATCCATAGCCATCTTGTTACCTTGCACGTAGGCCTGAGCAGATGTCAGCTATCTCTTTTCTCTCTACATTCCTGTTCCTCGTTATCAGTAAGGCTGGAGCCAGTCTCAAGGATACATGGCCGTTCACTAACTCTATTGGGCAGAGTCAACATGGTTTTATGAAAGGGAAATCGTGTTTGACAAAGCTACTGAAGTTTTTTGAGGATGTTGTATATTTGGATTTTCAAAAGGCATTCGATAAGGTGCCACACAAAATGCTGTTGCACAAGATAAGGGCTCATGGGGTTGGGGGTAATATATTAGCATGGACAGAGGATTGGTTAACGGACAGAAAGCAGAGAATAGGGATGAACGGGTCATTCTCAGGTTGGCAGGCTGTAACTAGTGGGGTGTCGCAAGGATCAGTGCTTGGGCCTCAGCTATTTCCCATCTATATTAATGACTTAGATGAAGGGACTGAGTGTAATGTATCCAAGTTTGCTGATGATACAAAGGTAGGTGGGAAAGTAAGCTGTGAGGAGGACACAAAGAGTCTGCAAAGGGATATTGACAGGTTATGTGAGTGGGCAAGAAGGTGGCAGATGGAGTATAATGTGGGGAAATGTGAGATTATTCCCTTTGGTAGGAAGAATAGAAAAACTATATTTTTTAAATGGTGAGAAACTATTAAATGTTGGTGTTCAGAGGGATTTGGGTGTCCTTGTACATGAAACACAGAAAGTTAACATGTAGGTAGAGCAAATAATTAGTAAGGCAAATGGTATGTTGGCCTTTATTGCTAGGGCGTTGGAATACATCCTCAAAAAACTTCAGTAGATTTGTCAAACACGATTTCCCTTTCATAAAACCATGTTGACTCTGCCTAATCATATTATGATTTTCTAAGTGCCCTGTTACCATGTCCTTAATAATAGTTGCCAGTATTTTCCCGACTACTGATGTCACGCCAACTGGCCTGTAGTTCCCTGTTTTCTCTCTCCCTCCCTTCTTGAATAGCGGGGTTACATTTGCTACCTTCCAATCCACTGGGACTGCTCTAGAATCTAGGGAATTCTGGAAGATCACAACCAATGCATCCACTATCTCTGCAGCCACCTCTTTTAGAACCTTAGGATGTAGACCATCAGGTCCAGGGGATTTGTTGGCCTTTAGTCCCATTAATTTCTCCAGTACTTTTTCTCTACTGATATTAATTACTTTAAGTTCCTTACTCTTATTAGACCCTTGGTTCCCCGCCACTTCTGGTATGTTTTTTGTGTCTTCTACTGTGAAGATAGATTCAAAATATTTCTTTAATGTCTGTGCCATTTCCTTATTCCCCATTATAATGTTTCCCGTCTCAGCCTCTAAGGGACCCACGTTTACTTCTGTCACTCTCTTCCTTTTTACATACTTGTAGAAGCTCTTACAATCTGTTTTTATATTTCTTGCTAGTTTACTCTCTTTCTATTTTCTCTCTATCAATTTTTTGGTCATCCTTTGCTGGTTTCTAAAATTCTCCCAATCCTCAGGCTTACTACTCTTCTTGGCAACATTATAAGCCTCTTCTTTTAATCTAATACTATCCTTAACTTCTTTAGTTAGCCACAGATGGATCACTTTTCCCATGGGGAACTGTGTTCCTCCAACTCTAGCCTCGTGCTTCACCCTCTCCCTATGCCTTACCATTGGCGGCTATGCCTTCAGCCAACTGGGCCCTACACTCTGGAATTCCCTCCCTAAACCTCTCTGCCTTTCCCTCCTCCTTTAAGATCCTCCTTAAAACTTACCTCTTTGACCAAACTTTTAGTCGCCCCTCCCAACAGCTCCATCTTTGGCTCGGTGTTGGCTTTTGTCTGTGGAGCACCATGGGATGTTTTTCTACCTTAAAAGGCACTGTATAAATTGCACGTTGTTTTTGACTGTGAGGTGGTCACTTCTACCTCCGCTATTTTGGGCAGACATGTCTGCAACAGGTAAGTTGGTAAGGACGAGGTCAAGTAGGTTACTCCCTCACACTGGCTCCCTCAACACCTGCTGCGGGCCGAGTTTGGCAGTTCTGTCTTTTGGCCAGTGGTGATGCTACCGAGCCAGTCTGGTGTTGCAGTTGCTGAGAGTGCATGCTTTCACCTGCCCTGTCATCTGCTGCACATCCCCAGTCTTCTGCAAGCTTCCTCGTTTAAAACCAGGACCCACCCAAGGATGGATCCCAAGGGCGGACTCCTTCCAGTTAAGAATGTTTTGCCCGCTAAAACTTCTACCACCAGCTCCTATTGGCCACTCGTGCTCTGTGCACTGAGGAAATTTAGCAGCTCAGTTTGCTTTGTGTGTTTGGACGTGAGTGAGCATTTGTGTATACCTGTATGTGTTGTATGTGTCTCCGTATGTATGTATATGTATATATGTATGTGTGGTATGTGTGGATACAGGTATGTGGCTGTTTTATATAAAGCATACACAAGTTGAGATTGATGCTTCTTCTGTCAAGGCTGTGGTTAAATTCATTAAACAAAATGGTTGGGCAATTTTACTCTGGGTAACACTGCAAAGCTCACCCTGCTGCACAAGACCTGTTAAAATAATTTATGTCTTTTTTTTTTAAAAGTACTTGGACAATGTAGTTCTTTTTTGGAATAAATTCATAGTGACCTCTCCCCAACAACACGGACTGAATCCAGCAAGGAGCCAATCCCAGCCCATAATGCATCGTTTAATGTTGGTTGCTAGGCGCTGCAGTAGGCAGTGACGTCATAAAGCAGTGCCATGACACACTGCCTGAATATGGTGACATCATTGATTTAACTAAGCAGTGCAAAAGGCCTCACGTCCCTGTTATATGGGTGTTGCCATGGCAATTAGGTACCAATTTCTTTTCCTCTTCATGAATACGAACAGCGTTCTGAATTTCACTGCCGTGTGTGTACAGGTTAGTCTGGATTTATACTGACTGCAGAGAACCATTCAAATCAACTGGACCTAAAAAAAGCAAATTAGCTACTAGAAATCGGAAACAAAAAGAGAAAATGCTGGAAACACTCAGCAGGTCAGTCAGCACCTACGGAGAGAGCAGATGAGATAATGTTTCAGGTGTGCACCCTTCATCAACGAAAGAACGAACAAACTTGCATTTATTTCGAGCTGTTCATGACCTCAGGACGTTCCAAAGTGCTCACAGCCAATGAAGTACATTATTTTTGAAGTGTGGTCACTGTTTAAAATGTAGGGAAACAAGACAGCTAATTTGCGCACAGCAAGGTCCTACAAATAGCAATGAGATAAATGAAATCAACTGGTCTGCTCTTTGTCTCATAAAGGTGGGGTACTGGAATATTGTGTCTCATCATTTTTTTCACATGAACAAACGAAGAAGGATGGAAAAGACCATCTAGTCCCATCAAGCAGACAAGGTACAGTCTCATACAGCATCAATCTGTCACCCTATCACCCCGGGAGAGGTGAATTTAGGGGGAAAAAACTCTGGGCATTCCTCTCTGATTGCTTAAGGCAATCAAACGAGCTCCAGGAGACCACAATAACCCACGAGTGCCCCTATTCCTTTTACAACAATGAAACGTCCTCTCTCAGGAGTTTGCCCAGCTCCGTTTTGAATGACTGCAGGGAATCCATACTCACTCCATGCTTCAGTAATCTGTTCGAAAGGCCAGTGACTCTCCATGTAAAGAAATACTTCCTAAAACATAACCTACCCCTTTGCCCACACACTTTATAATCAAGCCCCCTTGGTTCTTCCATCCCTATCCATCTCAAAAAACCAATCCAACAGGTTTGTGTCCAATCTCTCTATCATTTTAAAAAGCACAATCATTTCTCCTCTAACGAAAATAACCGCATTTCCCGATAGCTAAGAGCTCTAAGACTGGGTATAATTTTGGTTGCCCTCCTTTGTACTACTTTTGGGGCCTCAGTACCCTCCACCCCCTCCCCCCACCTCATCATGTGTGGGAATAGGGTCTAAGACCGCAGCAGTTTACAGAATAGAAACTGGAGATACATTACCCACTTCCATGCTCGATACAGCTCATGCCTTGGCCTCTCGCCTCTCGTGGTCCTCTCGGCCCCCACCCCTTGGATCCCACGCATCCTACATTCTGCAGACTTCTTCAGACTACTCAGGCATTAGGCTCCTGCCAGCATTTATGTCCGCCTGAACAAATCTAGCCTGCATCGTCAGTTCCTCGACTCTGAACCTTTGTTTGAGCTGTATATTTATACACTATAGCTGAGGATCATGTGGCATGTTGACTTCACATCATCAATTTGTCGAGGAGGCCGGACATCATAGAAATTTACAGCACAGAAGGAGGCCATTTGGCCCATTGTGTCTGTGCCAGCCGAAAAAGATCCATCCAGCCTAATCCCACTTTCAGCTCTTGGTCCGTAGCCCTGTAGGTTACAGCACTTCAAGTGCACATCCAGGTACTTTTTAAATGCAATGAGGGTTTCTACCTCTACCACCCTTTCAGGCAATGAGTTCCAGACCCCCACCACCCTCTGGGTGAAAAAATTTCTCAACTCCCCTCTTCTACCAATTACTTTAAATCTATGCCCCTTGGTTATTGACCTCTCTGCTAAAGGAAATAGGTCCAGCAGGACAGAGTGAAGCAGCTGCGAGTTTGGTGAGTGTGGGAGTTCGGTGAAGTGGGGGAAGGAGGTGCTGCTTCGCCTTGCTTTTCCTAACTTTTTCCGCAGAGCGGCGGCAGACCTGAGCAGCAGAAGACTGAGAGCGGGGATAAAAGCAGCAGCGGACCTGCAACAAGAGAAAACTACTGTGCAACGTCACAGGTGAGGCAGGAGAGTCCGAGAGGTGAGCACAGTATAAAAGGAGACCCCAAGAGCGGGAGGAGAGTCTGAGAGGTGAACGCAGTGTAAATCTAAGGCAAGTCATGGCAGCAGAGCTCGCACCTGAGATATGCTCCTCCTGCACGATGTGGGAAGTCATGGACACTACCAGTGTCCCTGGCGACCATGTGTGCAGGAAGTGTGTCCAGCTGCGGCTACTTGCTAACCGCATTTCGGAGCTGGAGCTGCGGGTGGATTCGCTGTGGAGCATCCGCGATGCTGAAACTATCATGGATAGCACGTTCAGTGAGGTGGTCACACCGCAGGTAAAGATTACGCAGGCAGAAAGGAAATGGGTGACCGCCAGAGTAAAAGGACCAGGCAGGTAGAGCAGGAGTCCCCTGGGGCCATCTCCCTCTCAAATAGATATACCGCTTTGGATACTGTTGGGGTTGATGGCTTATCAGGGGAAAGCAGCAAGAGCCAAGTTTGTGGCACTACGGGTGGCTCAGCTGCGCAGGAGGGGAGGAAGAAGAGTGGCAAGGCTATAGTGATAGGGGATTCAATTGTAAGGGGAACAGATAGACGTTTCTGTGACCCCAGGATGGTATGATGCTTCACTGGTGCTAGGGTCAAGGATGTTGCAGAGCGGCTGCAGGACATTCTGGAGGGGGAGGGTGAACAGCCAGTAGTCGTGGTCCATATTGGTACCAACGACATAGGTTAAAAAAAAAAGGGATGAGGTCCTACAAGGTGAATTTAAGGAGTTAGGAGATAAATTAAAAAGCAGGACTTCAAAGGTAGTGATCTCAGGATTACTACCAGTGCCACGTGCTAGGAGTATAGGAACAGGAGAATAGACAGGATCAATACGTGGCTGCAGGGATGATGTAGGAGGGAGGGATTTCGATTCCTGGGACATTGGGACCGGTTCTGGGGAAGGTGGGACCTGTACGAGCGGGACGGGTTACAGCCGAGCAGGACCGGCACCAATGTCCTCGCGGGGGTGTTTGCTAGTGCTGTTGGGGAAGGTTTAAACTAGAGTGGCAGGGGGATGGGAACCTGAGCGGGGAGTCAGAAGGGAGTAAAGTGAGAGCAGCAACAGAGGGGAAGACCCAGGGGAAATTTACAATACAAATAGTACAAACAGTTGTTCAAGAACAAGTGAAAGGGAAAAGCGCAGAGCAGCAGAAAGAAAGTGTACTTTAGACACTACAGATAAAGTGAAAACTAGAAGGCGTAAGGCGATTAACCCAGCATCAAAGCTGAAGGCCAGGCTAGGGTGTGTGGCCCAACTAAGGGTTCTATATGCAAATGCACGGAGCATAAGGGATAAATTAAATGAACTACAGGTTCAAATTCAAATCGGAGGGTATGACATGATAGCTATTACTGAGACATGGCTGCAGGATGGTCAGGATTGGGAACTAAATATACCGGGTTATAAGGTCTACAGGAGAGACAGGGAAAATGGAAGATGGGGAAGAGTAGCCTTAATGATTAGAGATGAAATCACTTCAATGATAAAGGAGGATATAACGAGAGGTAAGCAGCCAACAGAGAGCTTATGGGTTGAATTGAGAAATAGGAAAGGATCTAAGATTATATTGGGAATTGTGTATAGGACCCCTGGCAGCAGCTCTGAAGTGCTAGATTGTATAAATGCAGAGATTAGACAAGCGTGTAAGAAAGGCATAGTGGTCTTAATGGGGGACTTTAACCTTCATATAGATTGGGAAAAGCAGACTAGCAACTGTCAGAAAGGTAGTGAATTTCTTGAGTGTGTCCGGGATAGTTTTCTGCAGCTGTATGTCCTAGAGGCAACAAGGGGGCAAGCCATACTAGATTGAGTAATGTGTAATGAACCAGATTTAGTTAACGGCTTAACTGTGCGTGACCATCTATCCAATAGCGATCATAATATGATCGGGTTCAATGTAGTGTTTGAAAGGGAAAAAAGTGAGTCAGCTGCTAAGATTCTAGACTTGGGTAAGGTCGACTTCAATGGGATGAGACAGAGACTGTCCACAGTAAACTGGGCAAATCTGTTAATGGGTAAAACGACTGAAGATCAGTGGGAAATGTTTAAAGAAACATTTAATGTGATACAGAATCGGTTTATACCCCTGAGAGATAAGGGACAGCATAACACATAAGGAAAGGGCATACAAAAAGGCAAAAAATGGCACACATCCTGGCGAATGGGAAAGATACAAAGATCAACAAAGGGTCACAAAACAGATACTAAGAGCTACAAAAGGAGAGTACGAAAAGAAACTTGCAAGGGATATCAAAACCAATACGAAGAACTTTTATAGTTATATTAGGAAAAAGAGGGTGGTCAGGAGCAGTGTTGGCCCTTAAAAACTGAAAGTGGGGATATTGTCATTGACAGTGGGGAAATGGCGGACATGTTGAACAATTACTTTGTGTCAGTATTTACAATAGAAAAAGAGGATAGCATGCCGGAAATCCCAAGAAAACTTATATTGAATCGGGGACAGGGACTCGATAAAATTAACATAAGTAAAGCAACAGTAATGAAGAAAATAATAGCACTAAAGAGTGACAAATCCCCAGGACCAAATGGTTTCCATCCCAGGGTTTTAAAGGAAGTAGGTGAGCACATTGCAGATGCCCTAACTATAATCTTTCAAAGTTCTCTAGGTTCAGAAACTGTCCCTCTGGATTGGAAAATTGCACGTCATTACGCTTTTTAAGGAGAGAGAGGGAAACTAGGGAATTATAGACCAGTTAGCCTAACATCTGTTGTGGGGAAAATGCTGGAGTCTATAATTAAGGATAGGGTGTCTGAACACCTCGAGAATTTTCAGTTAATCAGAGAGAGCCAGCATGGATTTGTGAAAGGTAGGTGGTGCCTGACAAACCTGATTGAATTTTTGAAGAGGTGACTAAAGTAGGACAGGGGAATGTCAATGGATGTTATTTATATGGACTTCCAGAAGGCATTTGATAAGGTCCCACATAAGAGACTGTTAGCTAAGATAGAAGCCCATGGAATCGAGGGAAAAGTACGGACTTGGTTAGGAAGTTGGCTGAGCAAAAGGCAACAGAGAGTAGGGATAATGGGAAGGTACTCACATTGGCAGGATGTGACTAGTGGATCTGTCTTGTGGCCTCAATTATTCACAATATTTATTAACGACTTAGATGAAGGCTTAGAAAGTCTCATATCTAAGTTTGCCGATGACACAAAGATTGGCGGCATTGTAAGCAGTGTAGATGAAAACAAAATTACAAAGCGATATTGATAGATTAGGTGAATGAATTCCATTTGCCACAGTTTTGCCCAATGTAGACAAATGTGAGGTCATCCACTTTGGATCAGAAAAGGATACTTTCTAAATGGTAAAAAGTTAAAAATAGTGGATGTCCAAAAGGGACTTAGGGGTACAGGTACATAGATAATTGTAGTGTCATGAACAGGTGCAGAAAATAATCAAGGCTAATGGAATGCTGGCCTTTATATCTCGAGGACTGGAGTACAAGGGGGCAGAAGTTATGCTGCAGCTATACAAAACCCTGGTTAGACCGCACCTGGAGTACTGTGAGCAGTTCTGGGCACCGCACCTTCAGAAGGACATATTGGCCTTGGAGGGAGTGCAGCGTAGGTTTACTAGAATGATACCCGGACTTCAAGGGTTAAGTTACGAGGAGAGATTACACAAATTGGGGTTGTATTCTCTGGAGTTTAGAAGGTTAAGGGGTGATCTGATCGAAGTTTATAAGATATTAAGGGGAACGGATAGGGTGGATAGAAAGAAACTATTTCCACTGGTTGGGGATTCTAGGAGTAGGGGGCACAGTCTAAAAATTAGAGCCAGACCTTTCAGGAGCGAGATTAGAAAACATTTCTACACACAAAGGGTGGTAGAAGTTTGGAACTCTCTTCTGCAAACGGCGATTGATACTAGCTCAATTGCTAAATTTAAATCTGAGATAGATAGCTTTTTGGCAATCAAAGGTATTAAGGGATAAGGGCCAAAGGTGGGTATATGGAGTTAGATCACAGATCAGCCATGATCTTATCAAATGGCGGAGCTGGCACGAGGGGCTGAATGGCCTACTCCTGTTCCTATCCACTCTATTTAGGCCTCTCATAATTTTATACACCTCAATTAAATCATCACCCCTCAGCCTTTTTCTGTTCCAAAAAAAACCAGCTTATCCAATCTTTCCTCATAAATGAAATTCTCCAGTCCCGGCAACATCCTTGTAAATCTCGTCTGTACCCTCTCTGTCCAATCACATCTTTCCTGTAATGTGGTGACCAGAACTGTATGCAGTACTCTAGCTGTGGCCTGACCAATGTTTTATACAGTTCTAGCATAACCTCCCTGCTCTTATATTCTATGCCTCGGCTAATAAAGGAAAGTATCCCGTATGCCTTCTTAACCACCTTATCTACCATCCTACTACCTTCAGGGATCTGTGGATATGCACTCCAAGGTCCCTGTGTTCCTCTACACTTCTCAGTATCCTCCCATTTATTGTGTACTCCCTTGCCTTGTTTGCCCTCCCCAAATGCATTACCTCACACTTCTCTGGATTGAATTCCATTTGTCACTTTTCTGCCCACCTGACCAGTCCATTGCTATCTTCCTGCAGTCTACAGCTTTCCTCACTATCAACCACATGGCCAATTTTTGTATCATCTGCAAAGTTCTTAATCATGCCTCCTACATTTAAGTCACAAAAAGCAAGGGACATAGTACTGAGCCCTGCGGAACCCCACTGGAAACAGCCTTCCAGTCACAAAAACACCCGTCGACCATTACCCTATGCTTCCTGGCACTGAGCTAATTTTGGATCCAATTTGCCACTTTCCCTTGGATTCCATGGGCTTTTACTTTTCTGACTAGTCTGTCATGTGGGACCTTGTCAAAAGCCTTGCTAAAATCCACGTAGACATCAAATGCGCTACCCTCATTGACCTCGTTACCTCCTCAAACATTTCAACCAAGTTAGACGGATATGACTTAACTTCATCAACTTGTTGAAAAGATCACAGCTGATGACGCCAACTTAACATTATCAACTTGCTGAGGAGGCCAGACATAACCTCATCAATTTTGATGAGGAGATTAGGCTGATAACTAGACAACTGCAAGACACTTAATGTTCCCCTTATCTCTTTTGGGGAATGCAACTTGCCTTTTTCCAGACATGCTAGATTCTGATGAAAGGTCTTTGACCTGAAACGTTAACTCTGTTTCTTTCTCCACAGATGCTGCCTCACTTGCTGAGCTTCTCCAGCATTTTCTGTTTTTATTTCAGATTTCCAGCATCTGCAGTATTTTGCTTTTGATGTTAGATTCTTCTGTCGATGAAACTCAAAGTGTTAACTGTGGGGTTTAAATACATATTGTCCAAGCTAACTACTTTAATATACTGAATAAATGTGGTTACCTAAAATAAATGTGGTTAATACAAACGTATGATTAACACGTCTGGTTACATATTAAATGCATTTCATGATTACATTGATCAATTCTTTAATACTTTTTTAATACATTACGGCATAGTCTAACATGTTACTCCAAGTGTAGCCGTACCAGAACCTTGTATAGCTGAAGTATAGTATTCATTGTTTTATATTGTACTACCCTGGCAATACAACCTAAGACCCTATTTGCTTTCCCAATGGCCTTATCACACAATGATTTATCCGCCCTGACTCCCAGGCGTCTTTCCTGCTCTGTAACCTTATGGAGAACAGGTGAAGATCAGGGGCCTGTAGTACATGAAAAGAGCAGGAGAAAACAGGAGGTATACCAGGAATTAATGATGTAGTCATCATCTGTGTCAGCCTTGGCTCAGTGGTAGCACTCCCAGCTCAGAAGGTCGTGGGTTCAACCCCACTCCAGGACTGGAGCACATAATCTAGGCTGATATTTCAGTGCACTACTGGGGGACTGCTGTATTGTCGGAGGTACTATCTTTCGGATGAGATGTTAAACTGTAGCCCTGCCTGCCCTCCCAGGTGGACATAAAATATTCTTTTTTATTTATTCTTGGGATATGGGCGTCACTAGCAAGGTCAGCATTTATTGCCTATCGCTAATTTCCATTTGCCTCTGAGTCAGAAGGTTGTGGGTTTGAGTCCCACTCCAGGGGATAACCTAGGCTGACACTCCAGTGCAGTACTAAGGGATAGCTGCACTGTTGGAGGTGCCGTCTTTCAGATGAGATGTTAAACTGAGGCCCCGTCTGCCCTCTCAGGCAGACGTAAAAGTTCCCATGACACTATTTGGAAGAAGAGCAGAAGAGTTCTCCCCGGTGTCCTGGCCAATATTTATCCCTCAACCAACATCACTAGTCATATATCACAAATTGGCTGCCTCGTTTCCTACATCAGTGACAACATATCAAATATACTTCATTGGGTGTAAAGCACTTTGGGATGTCCTGAGGTGGTGAAAGGCGCTATATAAATGTAAGTCTTTCTTTTCTCTTTCTTTCTTGAGAAGGTGGTGATGTGTCGCCTTCGTGAACCACTGCAGTCCATGTGGTGAAGGTGCTCCCACAATGCCGTTACTTAGGAAATTTCAGGATTTTGACCCAGCGACGACGAAGGAACGGCGATATATGTCCAGGTTGGGATGGTGTGCGGCTTGGAGGTGATGGTGTTCCCATGCACCTGCTGCCCTTGTTCTTCTAGGTGCTGTCGAAGAAGCCTTGGCGAGTTGCTGCAGTGCATCTTGTAGATGGTACACACTGCAGCCACAGTGCGTGGTGGTGGAGGGAGTGAATGGGCTCCCGATCAAGCGGGCTGCTTTGTCCTGGATGGTGTCGAGCTTCTTGAGTGTTGTTGGAGCTGCACTCATCCAGGCAAGTGGAGAATATTCCATCACACTCCTGACTTGTGCCTCGTCGGTGGGAGAGGTTTTGGGGAGTCAGGAGGTGAGTCACTCACTCTAGAATATCCAGCCTCTGACCTGCTCTAGTAGCCACAGTATTTATGTGGCTAGTCCAGTTGAGTTTCTGGTCAATGGTCACACCCAGGATGTTGATGGTGGTTCTGCCACTGAATGTCAAAGGGAGGTGATTAGACTCTCTTATTGGAGATGGTCATTGGCTGACACTTGAGTGATGTGAATGCTGCTTGCCACTTATCAGCCCAAGCCTGGATGTTGTCCAGGTCTCTGTGCATGTGGGCACGGACTGCTTCATTATCTGAGGAATTGCAAATGGAGCTGTACGCTGTGCAATCAACAGCGAACATCCCCACTTCTGACCTTATGATGGAGGGAAGGTCATTGATGATGCAGCTGAAGATGGTCAGGCCGAGGACATTGCCCTAAGGAAATCCTGTGGGTAAAATGATTGGCCTCCAACAACCACAACCACCTTTCTTTGTGCTAGGTATGACTCCAGCCACTGGAGAAATGTCCTCCTGATCCCCACTGACCAGTTTTAGGGCTCCTTGGTGCCACACTCTGTCAAATGCTGCCTTAATGTCAGGGGCAGTCACACTCACCTCTCCTCTGGACTTCAGTTCTTCTGTCCATGTTTGGACCACGGCTGCAATGAGATTTGGAGCCAAGTGGTACTGGCGGAAACCAAACCGAGCATCGGTGAGTGTCGCTTGATAATACTTGACGACGCCTTCCATCACTTTGCTGATGATTGAAAGTAGCCTGATGGGGCGGTAATTGGCCGGATTGGATTTGTCCTGCTTTTTGTGGACAGGACATAACTGGGCGATTTTCCTCTTTGTTGGATAGATGACAGTGTTGTAGCTTACTGGGGCAGCTTGGCTAGAGGCGCGGCTAGTTCTGGAGCACAAGTCTTCAGCACTACAGCCAGGATATTGTCAGGACCAGTAGCCTTTGCTGTATCCAGTGCACTCGGCTGTTTCTTGATATTACATGGAGTGAATCGAATTGGCAGAAGACTGGCATCTGTGACGGTGGGGATATCGGGAGGAGGCTGAGATGGATCATCCACTTAGCACTTCTGGCTGAAGATGATTGGAAAAAACAAGGCTGATGCTTTCACAATCACATGCTGGGCTCTGCCATCATTCATTTTATACCAAGCTTTGGTCCTGTAGGTTGCAGGAAGAGGAGACTGGGGGACCTATAGTTTTGCCATCCAGGAAAGGAATGAGCAGATAGTGAGAGATGTCTTGATTTCAATGCTACAGGGAGGAGCAAGAGTATGTAGAAGGAGCACACAAGCAACAAGGGAGAAAAGCTCAGAGAAGCCATGAGCACAGTGGTATCAATAGGATTGAGAAGGGTGTGGTGGCTATGGGATCTGTTATTATTGACTTCAGTGTCACTGCAGAGGACTCATCTGCATCAATTACAGTGGGGCGACAGAGGGGTAATACAAGAATCATTAAAAATTTCAGTCTTCAAGAGAAATATCTTCTTCTACAATTACACTAACACAGGATGTGGTGCATTGGGCAGTTTCTCTCCCTCTTCTCCTGAAGTATGTTCCACACACTGGCAGCCCGCCAGTACCTGCTCCAAGTGACCATTATTTGAGAGCCTCGACAGAGTGTTGAAAACAGTATTGAGCAGCCTGGCCCAATCCTGTCCTCACTCGACAGCCACATAAGCATACTTCCAGTAGGGGTTACAATGGGTCCCGATAGCAAACAGGAGCGCTGAGGCAAACGATAGCATCTCTATCATTGATGGGAACTTCACAGCTGAAGCACCAGGACACGGTTCTTCTAAGGTACCAGGGCCCTGATTGATGCTCAGCCCTGTAACTCAGAAAAGTTTTCACTTACCGAGGTTGATGAGACATTTTTCTGGTATCGATTGTTTCCCCCAGGTCACAACCCAGGACATGTAGAACAATGACGGAACGGTCATCAGGAACGATTTATTTTATTTGTAAAAAAAAATGAAACAGACAAGCTGGGTGAACCTTTCCCACTCTGAACATTCAGCATCAAGTGTGCCCAGGTGTGGTACACTACAGGTTGGATGGAGAGCAAAAATCACACTACCTTGCCCTGTAACATCCTTTAGCCCTTATTACTGCAGCAGGGTGAAGTCCTACACTTCCCACACCAGCTGCCCTGTAGTGTCTCTGAACGCAAGATGAATTCTGAGCAGTTGTGTGTTGCGGGCTGAAGCCCACTGGCTATGAGTTGAGGCTGCCCAAGCTCATTTCACAACCGGTAGACGGGAGTCTTTCATCCATCAGTCTGGGCTGGATTTCATCGCAGCTCCCTAAGGTGGCAGGACAGCTCAACTCTGTACCCAACAGTTCCTTTTTGTTTATACCCACAGTACAAACAGGGAACACATCTGGGACCTGTTGGAAAAGATAGTCATCCATTAGATGGATGGCATGTCATAATAACCCTCAAGGATTATTTAGGATAAATGTCAGACTGATCCCAGTCTGCACTGTCCAATTCCCACAGGAAATCTGGTTAGTGAGGAAGTAGCGGCCGATTGGAAACAACTGTGGCCAGACCAAAATAAGCGGTGAAGAGTGGCTTATGTATCATTTTAGAATTCAATTGCCAATTTTCTCCCCGCCTTACCTGAAGGTCAGGGTTTTACTCCACTCTCACTGTGAGCCTAGACTGCGTGAGAGCAGATTTGACTGTGGGGGAAATCACATCCAGCCAATACCCACACTTTCAACAGTGATCAGGAGCAGGAACCTCGACTGATTATCCCCAGCTCGGGGTGCTGAAATCAATCGCAGCTCCTCAACTTCAACACCAGAGCAGATCAGCTAATCCAGCATTGGGGGGGGGGGGGGGGGGGGGGGAGGAGGGGGGCAGCAACTGAACCTGGGACTTCCTGCTCTTTATGGTTCAACTACACACTGTCTTCATCAACTGGACATTTCAGATACTTTCAACAAGGGATGCTTTCTGATTTGAATCGTGTAAATGCAGTTAACACAACAGTAAAAAAAACATTTTAAATTGAAACTTTTTTTTTTAAGAAAAGTATTTACTGAATGTCCACGAATAGAGTTCAGCTAAGTCTTACTGACAAACTGTGGGATCTTCCTCTTAATTGATCTGGTTAGACACTGCTGGACCACAGAGTACAGCTTCTGACAGCCTTCAACACAAGCCTTGATCGCTTCCACTGACGTCTGCTCCTCCCACTCTCCTTTAGACACCAGCCCTGAGATCTGGTTAAGGGTGGGCAGCAGTGCCACAGTCAAGCTGCCATTATCCACCCCCTGAGAACTGGCTGCACTGTACTCTCGGCCGCAGTCGGATCCAGGAGGGAGACGTCCCCGCACTGCCTCAAGGAGCAACCCACCACCACGTCGAACATCTCAATGCCCGCTTCTGCCAGTGCCACGGAGGCGCAGGTTAATGCGGCCGCCAGCGTGGAGCGTCGTTCTCCAGAACCATCACATACACCTCAATCTGGGACCTGGGGTACTTGTGGAGGCAGATGGCTGGCTGCAAACTCTGCTCCATGATTGACGAATACTCCTTCTCCAGGTTGCCCTGAATCCAGGCGGCTCTCTTCCTACAAGAGAACGGGGCAAATCTACGAGGTGGGGGAAAACAAAACAACAATGGATTTATTTATTGAATACTTGAAAGGGAAAAATTTGCAGGCTATGGGACTAATTGAATAGCTCTTTCAAAGAGCCAGCACAGGCATGATGGGCTGAATAGCCTCCTTCTGTGCTGTATTATTCTATTTATTTAAAATGTAACCCCCGGGCTTCGCTCCTCTTTGAAGGTGCTGATTTGAGCTGAGGTACAGGTCCACGAACATAAGAACATAAGAAATAGGAGCAGGAGTAGGCCAATCGGCCCCTCGAGCCTGTTCCGCCATTCAATAAGATCATGGCTGATCTGATCCTAACCTCAAATCTAAATTCATGTCCAATTTCCTGCCCGCTCCCGTAACCCTAATTCCCTTTACTTCTAGGAAACTGTCTATTTCTGTTTTAAATTTATTTAATGATGTAGCTTCCACAGCTTCCTGGGCAGCAAATTCCACAGACCTACTACCCTCTGAGTGAGAAGTTTCTCCTCATCTCAGTTTGAAGGAGCAGCCCCTTATTCTAAGATTATGCCCCCTAGTTCTAGTTTCACCCATCCTTGGGAACATCCTTACCGCATCCACCCGATCAAGCCCCTTCACAATCTTATATGTTTCAATAAGATCGCCTCTCATTCTTCTGAACTCAATGAGTAGAGTCCCAATCTACTCAACTCTCCTCATATGTCCACCCCCTCATCCCGGATTAACGAGTGAACCTTCTTTGTACTGCTCGAGAGCAAGTATGTCTTTTCTTAAGTATGGAGACCAAAACTGAAGAGACACTCCACCACTCACAACCAAAGCAGGCAACTCAGGCAACTGGGGAATTGAATATCAGTCCCGGGAACCAGTAGCTCCTTTACAGCCCCAGTTCGGGTAATTCACCCCGATTCACTTCCACATGACCATAAATCATTGTCCCTGCTCCCTGAAGGAGCTCTTCACCATTACCTTACTTTTTCCTCACACTCTAAATTTTTCTTTTCCAAATATTTATGCATTTCCCTTTTATGGATCCTGCACCCATCAGTTTCTGGTAGGGTGGAATTCCATGTGGAGACAATTTCTCCAGCCTCTCCCTTCCCTCTTTTACTGATTGTCTTAAGTTTGCCCCCTTCTCATGACTAATTCACCGACCAGTGCAAGTGGTTTTTCCACAACCCACTTCATCAAATCCCTTATCAAACTCGCAGCCCGGGATCCATTGGGAATGTCCCAGGGCTCAAATACACCACAGGGTCAGCCTGGCTCCTCCATTACCGGACCTGGTCCCCATCATACCCACTTCTGGACCGGTCGCCCAATACTTCAATCAATTTGAAATTGGAGACATTTGGGGGCCCCTCCACCCCATAGACCCGGCAATTCGACCCCCCCCCCATTCCCGGGCGGCCCCCTATCTCTCCCCCCACCCACCATTCCCAGGTGCTCTCCTTCTCCCCCCCCTCCCCCATTCCCAGGTGCTCTCCTCCCCCCCCCATTCCAGGTGCTCTCCTCGTCCCCCCCATTCCCAGGTGCTCTCCTCCCCCCCCCCCATTCCCAGGTGCTCTCCTCCTCCTCCGCCCCATTCCCAGGTGCTCTCCTCCTCCCCCCCGCCATTCCAGGTGCTCTCCTCTCCCCCCCCCATTCCGAGGTGCTCTCCTCCCCCCCCCCCCATTCCCAGGTGCTCTCCTTCTCCCCCCCATTCCAGGTGCTCTCCTCCTCCCCCCCTCATTCCGAGGTGCTCTCCTCCACCCCCCCATTCCCAGGTGCTCTCCTTCTCCCCCCCCATTCCCAGGTGCTCTCCTCCCCCCCATTCCAGGTGGTCTCCTTCTCCCCCCCCCCATTCCAGGTGCTCTCCTTCTCCCCCCCCCCATTCCCAGGTGCTCTCCTTCTCCCCTCCCCCATTCCAGGTGCTCTCCTTCTCCCCCCCTCCCCATTCCCAGGTGCTCTCCTTCTCCCCCCCTCCCCATTCCAGGTGCTCTCCTTCTCCCCCCCCTCCCCATTCCCAGGTGCTCTCCTTCTCCCCCCCTCCCCCATTCCAGGTGCTCTCCTCCCCCCCCCCCATTCCCAGGTGCTCTCCTCCCCCCCCCCCATTCCCAGGTGCTCTCCTTCTCCCCCCTCCCCCATTCCCAGGTACTCTCCTTCTCCCCCCCTCCCCCATTCCAGGTACTCTCCTTCTCCCCCCTCCCCATTCCCAGGTGCTCTACTTCTCCCCCCCTCCCCCATTCCCAGGTGCTCTCCTCCTCCCCCCCCCCCCCATTCCAGGTGCTCTCCTCCTCCCCCCCCCCATTCCCAGGTGCTCTCCTCCTCCTCCCCCCCATTCCCAGGTGCTCTCCTCCTCCTCCCCCCCATTCCCAGGTGCTCTCCTCCCCCCCATTCCCAGGTGCTCCTCCTTCTCCCCCCCCATTCCAGGTGCTCTCCTTCCCCCCCCCCCCCATTCCAGGTGCTCTCCTCCTCCTCCCCCCCCATTCCCAGGGTGCTCTCCTTCTCCCCCCCTCCCCATTCCAGGTGCTGTCCTTCTCCCCCCCCCTCCCCCATTCCCAGGTGCTCTCCTTCTCCCCTCCCCATTCCCAGGTACTCTCCTTCTCCCCCCTCCCCCATTCCCAGGTGCTCTCCTCCCCCCCCCATTCCCAGGTGCTCTCCTTCTCCCCCTACCCCATTCCCAGGTGCTCTCCTTCTCCCCCCCTCCCCATTCCCAGGTGCTCTCCTCCCCCCCCATTCCCAGGTGCTCTCCTCCTCCTCCCCCCCCATTGCAGGTGCTCTCCTTCTCCCCCCCCCCTCCCAGGTGCTCTCCTTCTCCCCCCTCCCCCCCTCCCAGGTGCTCTCCTTCTCCCCCCCTCCCCCATTCCCAGGTGCTCTCCTTCTCCCCCTCCCCCATTCCCAGGTACTCTCCTTCTCCCCCCCTCCCCCATTCCCAGGTACTCTCCTTCTCCCCCCCTCCCCCATTCCAGGTGCTCTCCTTCTCCCCCTCCCCCATTCCCAGGTGCTCTCCTTCTCCCCCCCTCCCCCAATCCCAGGTGCTCTCCTTCTCCCCCCTCCCCCATTCCCAGGTGCTCTCCTTCTCCCCCCTCCCCCATTCCCAGGTGCTCTCCTTCTCCCCCCTCCCCCATTCCCAGGTGCTCTCCTTCTCCCCCCTCCCCCCCCATTCCCAGGTGCGCTCCTCCCCCCCATTCCCAGGTGCTCTCCTTCTCCCCCTCCCCCATTCCCAGGTGCTCTCCTTCTCCCACCCCCCTCCCCCATTCCCAGGTGCTCTCCTTCTCCCCCCCTCCCCCATTCCCAGGTGCTCTCCTTCTCCCCCGCTCCCCCATTCCCAGGTGCTCTCCTTCTCCCCCTCCCCCATTCCCAGGTGCTCTCCTTCTCCCCCCCTCCCCCATTCCAGGTGCTCTCCTTCTCCCCCCTCCCCCATTCCCAGGTGCTCTCCTTCTCCCCCCTCCCCCCCATTCCCAGGTGCTCTCCTCCCCCCACCCATTCCCAGGTGCTCTCCTTCTCCCCCTCCCCCATTCCCAGGTGCTCTCCTTCTCCCACCCCCCTCCCCCATTCCCAGGTGCTCTCCTTCTCCCCCCCCTCCCCCATTCCCAGGTGCTCTCCTTCTCCCCCCTCCCCCATTCCCAGGTGCTCTCCTTCTCCACCCCTCCCCCCCCATTCCCAGTGCTCTCCTCCTCCTCACCCCCCCATTCCCAGGTGCTCTCCTCTCCCCCCCCATTCCCAGGTGCTCTCCTTCTCCCCCCCTCCCCCATTCCCAGGTGCTCTCCTTCTCCCCCCTCCCCCATTCCCAGGTGCTCTCCTTCTCCCCCCCTCCCCCATTCCCAGGTGCTCTCCTTCTCCCCCCTCCCCCATTCCCAGGTGCTCTCCTCCTCCTCCCCCCCATTCCCAGGTGCTCTCCTTCTCCCCCCCTCCCCCATTCCCAGGTGCTCTCCTTCTCCCCCCCTCCCCCATTCCCAGGTGCTCTCCTTCTCCCCCCCTCCCCCATTCCCAGGTGCTCTCCTTCTCCCCCCCTCCCCCATACCCAGGTGCTCTCCTTCTCCCTCCCCTCCCCCATTCCCAGGTGCTCTCCTTCTCCCCCCTCTCCCCCATTCCCAGGTGCTCTCCTTCTCCCCCCTCTCCCCCATTCCCAGGTGCTCTCCTTCTCCCCCCTCTCCCCCATTCCCAGGTGCTCTCCTTCTCCCCCCCCTCCCCCATTCCCAGGTGCTCTCCTTCTCCCCCCCTCCCCCATTCCCAGGTGCTCCACTTCTCCCCCCCTCCCCCATTCCCAGGTGCTCTCCTCCCCCCCCATTCCCAGGTGCTCTCATCCTCCCCCCCCCCCACTCCCAGGTGCTCTCCTCCTCCCCCCCCCATTCCCAGGTGCTCTCCTTCTCCCCCCTCCCCCATTCCCAGGTGCTCTCCTCCTCCTCCATTCCCAGGTGCTCTCCTCCTCCCCCCATTCCCAGGTGCTCTCCTTCTCCCCCCCTCCCCCATTCCAAGTGCTCTCCTTCTCCCCCCCCTCCCCCATTCCCAGGTGCTCTCCTCCCCCCCATTCCCAGGTGCTCTCCTCCTCCCCCCATTCCCAGGTGCTCTCCTTCTCCCCCCCTCCCCCATTCCCAGGTGCTCTCCTCCCCCCCCCATTCCCAGGTGCTCTCCTTCTCCCTCCCCCCCCATTCCCAGGTGCTCTCCTCCTCCTCCCCCCCCATTCCCAGGTGCTCTCCTCCCCCCCCCATTCCCAGGTGCTCTCCTCCCCCCCCCATTCCCAGGTGCTCTCCTCCTCCTCCCCCCCCCCATTCCCAGGTGCTCTCCTTCTCCCCCTCCCCCATTCCCAGGTGCTCTCCTTCTCCCCCCCTCCCCCATTCCCAGGTGCTCTCCTCCTCCTCCATTCCCAGGTGCTCTCCTCCTCCTCTCCCCCCCCATTCCCAGGTGCTCTCGTCCTCCCCCCCCCCCATTCCCAGGTGCTCTCCTCCCCCCCCATTCCCAGGTGCTCTCCTCCTCCCCCCCCCCCCATTCCCAGGTGCTCTCCTCCTCCTCCCCCCCCCATTCCCAGGTGCTCTCCTTCTCCCCCTCCCCCTTCCCAGGTGCTCTCCTTCTCCCCCTCCCCCCTTCCCAGGTGCTCTCCTTCTCCCCCCCCTCCCCCATTCCAGGTGCTCTCCTTCTCCCCCCCCTCCCCCATTCCCAGGTGCTCACCTTCTCCCCCCACTCCCCCATTCCCAGGTGCTCTCCTTCTCCCCCCCCTCCCCCATTCCCAGGTGCTCTCCTTCTCCCCCTCCCCCATTCCCAGGTGCTCTCCTTCTCCCCCCTCCCCCATTCCCAGGTGCTCTCCTTCTCCCCCTCCCCCATTCCCAGGTGCTCTCCTTCTCCCCCCCTCCCCATTCCCAGGTGCTCTGCTTCTCCCTCCCCTCCCCCATTCCCAGGTGCTCTCCTTCTCCCCCCCCTCCCCCATTCCCAGGTGCTCTCCTTCTCCCCCCCTCCAGGTGCTCTCCTTCTCCCCCCCTCCCCCATTCCAGGTGCTCTCCTTCACCCCCCCTCCCCCATTCCCAGGTGCTCTCCTTCACCCCCCCTCCCCCATTCCCAGGTGCTCTCCTTCTCCCCCCTCCCCCATTCCCAGGTGCTCTCCTTCTCCCCCCCCTCCCCCATTCCCAGGTGCTCTCCTTTTCCCCCTCCCCCATTCCCAGGTGCTCTCCTTCTCCCCCCCCCCTCCCCAGGTGCTCTCCTTCTCCCCCCCTCCCCCATTCCCAGGTGCTCTCCTTCTCCCCCCCTCCCAGGTGCTCTCCTTCTCCCCCCCTCCCCCATTCCCAGGTGCTCTCCTTCTCCCCCCCCGCCTCCCCCATTCCCAGGTGCTCTCCTTCTCCCCCATTCCCAGGTGCTCTCCTTCTCCCCCCCATTCCCAGGTGCTCTCCTTCTCCCCCCCGCCTCCCCCATTCCCAGGTGCTCTCCTTCTCCCCATTCCCAGGTGCTCTCCTTCTCCCCCATTCCCAGGTGCTCTCCTTCTCCCCCATTCCCAGGTGCTCTCCTTCTCCCCCATTCCCAGGTGCTTTCCTTCTCCCCCCTCCCCCATTCCCAGGTGCTCTCCTCCTCCCCCCCCCATTCCCAGGTGCTCTCCTCCTCCCCCCCCCGCCATTCCCAGGTGCTCTCCTCCTCCCCCCCCCATTCCCAGGTGCTCTCCTCCTCCCCCCCCCATTCCCAGGTGCTCTCCTCCTCCTCTCCCCCCCCCATTCCCAGGTGCTCTCCTTCTCCTCTCCCCCCTCCATTCCCAGGTGCTCTCCTCCTCCTCCTCCCCCATTCCCAGGTGCTCTCCTCCTCCTCTCCCCCATTCCCAGGTTCCCCCCATTCCCAGGTGCTCTCCTCCTCCTCCTCCCCCATTCCCAGGTGCTCTCCTCCTCTCTCCCCCATTCCCAGGTTCCCCCCATTCCCAGGTGCTCTCCTCCTCCTCCCCCCCATTCCCAGGTGCTCCCCTCCCCCTCCCCCCCATTCCCAGGTGCTCCTCCCCCCCATTCCCAGGTGCTCCCCTCCCCTCCCCCCCTCCCCTCCCCTCCTCCCCCCATTCCCAGGTGCTCTCCTCCTCCTCCCACCCCATTCCAGGTTCCCCCCCATTCCCAGGTGCTCTCCTCTCCTCCCCCCCATTCCCAGGTGCTCCCCTCCCCCTCCCCCCCATTCCCAGGTGCCCCCCCTCCCCTCCCCCCCATTCCCAGGTGCCCCCCCCTCCCTCCCCCCCATTCCCAGGTGCCCCCCCTCCCCTCCCCCCCATTCCCAGGTGCCCCCCCTCCCCTCCCCTCCCCCCCATTCCCAGGTGCCCCCCATTCCCAGGTGCCCCCCTCCCCCCCATTCCCAGGTGCACCCCCTCCCCTCCCCCCCATTCCCAGGTGCCCCCCTCCCCTCCCCCTCATTCCCAGGTGCCCCTCCCCTCCCCCCCCATTCCCAGGTGCCCCTCCCCCCTCCCATTCCCAGGTGCCCCTCCCCTCCCCCCCATTCCCAGGTGCCCCTCCCCTCCCCCCCATTCCAGGTGCCCCTCCCCTCCCCCCCATTCCAGGTGCCCCTCCCCTCCCCCCCATTCCCAGGTGCCCTCCCCTCCCCCCCATTCCCAGGTGCCCCTCCCCTCCATTCCCAGTGCCCTCCCCTCCCCCCCCCATTCCAGGTGCCCTCCCTCCCCCTCATTCCCAGGTGCTCTCCTTCTCCCCCCTCCCCCATTCCCAGGTGCTCTCCTCCTCCTCCCATTCCCAGGTGCTCTCCTTCTCACCCCTCCCCCATTCCCAGGTGCTCTCCTTCTCCCCCCCTCCCAGGTGCTCTCCTTCTCCCCCCCTCCCAGGTGCTCTCCTTCTCCCCCCCTCCCAGGTGCTCTCCTTCTCCCCCCCCCCCTCCCAGGTGCTCGCCTTCTCCCCCATTCCCAGGTGCTCGCCTTCTCCCCCATTCCCAGGTGCTCTCCTCCTCCCCCCATTCCCAGGTGCCTCCCCCCCATTCCCAGGTGCCTCCCCCCTCCCCAGGTGCCTCCCCCCTCCCCAGGTGCCTCCCCCATTCCCAGGTGCCTCCCCCCTCCCTCCCCCATTCCAGGTGCCTCCCCCCTCCCTCCCCCATTCCCAGGTGCCTCCCCCCTCCCTCCCCATTCCCAGGTGCCTCCCCCCCCTCCCTCCCCCATTCCCAGGTGCCTCCCCCCTCCCCCCCCATTCCCAGGTGCCTCCCCCCCCCATTCCCAGATGCCTCCCCCCTCCCCCCCATTCCCAGGTGCCTCCCCTCCCCCCCCCATTCCCAGGTGCCTCCCCCTCCCCCCCCCCATTCCCAGGTGCCTCCCCCTCCCCCCCATTCCCAGGTGCCTCCCCCTCCCCCCCCATTCCCAGGTGCTCTCCTCCTCCCCCCCATTCCCAGGTGCCTCCCCTCCCCCTCCCTCCCCATTCCAGGTGCCTCCCCCTCCCTCCCCCATTCCCAGGTGCCTCCCCCCTCCCTCCCCATTCCCAGGTGCTCCCCCCCTCCCTCCCCCATTCCCAGGTGCCTCCCCCCTCCCTCCCCCATTCCCAGGTGCCTCCCCCCTCCCTCCCCCCATTCCCAGGTGCCTCCCCCTCCCTCCCCCATTCCCAGGTGCCTCCCCCCTCCCTCCCCCATTCCCAGGTGCCCCTCCCCTCCCCCCCATTCCCAGGTGCCCCTCCCCTCCCCCCCATTCCAGGTGCCCTCCCTCCATTCCCAGGTGCCCTCCCCTCCCCCCCCCATTCCCAGGTGCCCTCCCCTCCCCCCTCATTCCCAGGTGCTCTCCTTCTCCCCCCCCTCCCCCATTCCCAGGTGCTCTCCTCCTCCCCCCATTCCCAGGTGCTTTCCTTCTCCCCACCTCCCCCATTCCCAGGTGCTCTCCTTCTCCCCCCCCTCCCCCATTCCCAGGTGCTCTCCTTCTCCCCCCCTCCCCCATCCAGGTGCTCTCCTCCCCCCCCCCCCATTCCCAGGTGCTCTCCTTCTCCCCCCCTCCCAGGTGCTCTCCTTCTCCCCCCTCCCAGGTGCTCTCCTTCTCCCCCCCCTCCCAGGTGCTCTCCTTCTCCCCCCCCCTCCCAGGTGCTCTCCTTCTCCCCCCCTCCCAGGTGCTCTCCCTTCTCCCCCATTCCCAGGTGCTCTCCTCCTCCCCCCATTCCCAGGTGCTCTCCTTCTCCCCCCCTCCCCCATTCCCAGGTGCTCTCCTTCTCCCCCCCTCCCCATTCCCAGGTGCTCTCCTCCTCCTCCCCCATTCCCAGGTGCTCTCCTTCTCCCCCCCTCCCAGGTGCTCTCCATCTCCCCCCCTCCAGGTGCTCTCCTTCTCCCCCATTCCCAGGTGCTCTCCTCCTCCCCCCCATTCCCAGGTGCCTCCCCCCCATTCCCAGGTGCCTCCCCCCATTCCCAGGTGCCTCCCCCCCATTCGCCAGGTGCCTCCCCCCCCCAGGTGCCTCCCCCTCCCTCCCCATTCCCAGGTGCCTCCCCCTCCCTCCCCCATTCCCAGGTGCCTCCCCCCCTCCCCCCCCATTCCCAGGTGCCTCCCCCCTCCCCCCCCATTCCCAGGTGCCTCCCCCCCCTCCCCCCCCATTCCCAGGTGCCTCCCTCCCCCCCCCCCCATTCCCAGGTGCCTCCCCCCCATTCCCAGGTGCCTCCCCCTCCCCCCCCATTCCCAGGTGCCTCCCCTCCCCTCCCCTCCCCCATTCCAGGTGCCTCCCCTCCCTCCCCATTCCAGGTGCCTCCCCCTTCCAGGTGCCTCCCTCCCCCATTCCAGGTGCCTCCTCCCCATTCCAGTGCCTCCCTCCCCCATTCCCAGGTGCCTCCCCCCTCCCCCCCCATTCCCAGGTGCCTCCCCCTCCCCCCCCATTCCAGGTGCCTCCCCCTCCCCCCCCCCATTCCCAGGTGCCTCCCCCTCCCCCCCCCATTCCCAGGTGCCTCCCCCTCCCCCCCCCCATTCCCAGGTGCCTCCCCCTCCCCCCCCGCATTCCCAGGTGCTCTCCTCCTCCTCCCCA